>NC_090758.1:75930013-75969840 GCF_036898095.1 Palaemon carinicauda
TGGCTTGTAATAATAATAATAATAATAATAATAATAATAATAATAATAATAATAATATATAAAAGTGTATATTTTGTTTAAAGAAACCATTTAAAGGTTTAAAGGCCGCTCATGAATGGCAGAGGCAAGAGAAAGTGACATTGCCCTATCAAGCAGGACAATGCCCTTGAGACTGACCATATATACGATCAGCACCCAAGCCTCTTCTCCACCCAAGCTAGGACCAATGAGGGACAGGCAGTGACTGCTGATGACTCAGCAGATAGACCTATAGGCTCCCCTAAACCCCCCAAGCCTTAGCTTACAAGGATGGTATGGTTGCAGGCACTAATGGCACTAACGAGTCTGAGCGGGACTCGAACCCCCGACTAGCAAATGAGGCAGAGACGTTACCAATCAGGCCAGAAATCTCTAGGAGGGAGATTTAAACAAGAATAGGCCTAAAGGTGAACTAGTCTAGCAGATTTCGTTGCTGGGAATATTCATGTTATTATTCACCCAGTTTTTTTCAAACTCCTTTTGAAATAGATTAGATTACGTTATCAAAGTCACCTTTGATGTCTGGAGAAATAGTTATGAGTAGGAAACATACTTAATATGGTTTATTTCCATTGATGCTCATATTTTCATTTTATATAACTTTTATCATTTATTTTGACTTTGATTAACCACATTTAGATTTAGGGAGAAACATTTAATGTTTTTTTCTTTAGAAAGTATTTCTAAAAATACCAATAATTTTTTTCAAGATTAAGTTTAGCTCCGCCAAATTTTCTTTCTGGTAGAAATAGTTGGGTTCTCATTTGACTTTCCTTTCCAGGGTTAGCTCCGCCAAATTTTCTTTCTGGTAGAAATAGTTGGGTTCTCATTTGACTTTCCTTTCCAGGGTTAGCTCCGCCAAATTTTCTTTCTGGTAGAAATAGTTGGGTTCTCATTTGACTTTCCTTTCCAGGGTTAGCTCCGCCAAATTTTCTTTCTGGTATAGATATTTAAGCGCTCATTTGACTTTCCTTTCCAGGGTTAGCTCCGCCAAATTTTCTTTCTGGTAGAAATAGTTGGGTTCTCATTTGACTTTCCTTTCCAGGGTTAGCTCCGCCAAATTTTCTTTCTGGTAGAAATAGTTGGGTTCTCATTTGACTTTCCTTTCCAGGGTTAGCTCCGCCAAATTTTCTTTCTGGTAGAGATATTTAAGCGCTCATTTGACTTTCCTTTCCAGGGTTAGCTCCGCCAAATTTTCTTTCTGGTATAGATATTTAAGCGCTCATTTGACTTTCCTTTCCAGGGTTAGCTCCGCCAAATTTTCTTTCTGGTAGAAATAGTTGGGTTCTCATTTGACTTTCCTTTCCAGGGTTAGCTCCGCCAAATTTTCTTTCTGGTAGAAATAGTTGGGTTCTCATTTGACTTTCCTTTCCAGGGTTAGCTCCGCCAAATTTTCTTTCTGGTAGAAATAGTTGGGTTCTCATTTGACTTTCCTTTCCAGGGTTAGCTCCGCCAAATTTTCTTTCTGGTAGAAATAGTTGGGTTCTCATTTGACTTTCCTTTCCAGGGTTAGCTCCGCCAAATTTTCTTTCTGGTAGAAATAGTTGGGTTCTCATTTGACTTTCCTTTCCAGGGTTAGCTCCGCCAAATTTTCTTTCTGGTATAGATATTTAAGCGCTCATTTGACTTTCCTTTCCAGGGTTAGCTCCGCCAAATTTTCTTTCTGGTAGAAATAGTTGGGTTCTCATTTGACTTTCCTTTCCAGGGTTAGCTCCGCCAAATTTTCTTTCTGGTAGAAATAGTTGGGTTCTCATTTGACTTTCCTTTCCAGGGTTAGCTCCGCCAAATTTTCTTTCTGGTAGAGATATTTAAGCGCTCATTTGACTTTCCTTTCCAGGGTTAGCTCCGCCAAATTTTCTTTCTGGTAGAGATATTTAAGCGCTCATTTGACTTTCCTTTCCAGGGTTAGCTCCGCCAAATTTTCTTTCTGGTAGAGATATTTAAGCGCTCATTTGACTTTCCTTTCCAGGGTTAGCTCCGCCAAATTTTCTTTCTGGTAGAGATATTTAAGCGCTCATTTGACTTTCCTTTCCAGGGTTAGCTCCGCCAAATTTTCTTTCTGGTAGAGATATTTAAGCGCTCATTTGACTTTCCTTTCCAGGGTTAGCTCCGCCAAATTTTCTTTCTGGTAGAAATAGTTGGGTTCTCATTTGACTTTCCTTTCCAGGGTTAGCTCCGCCAAATTTTCTTTCTGGTAGAAATAGTTGGGTTCTCATTTGACTTTCCTTTCCAGGGTTAGCTCCGCCAAATTTTCTTTCTGGTAGAGATATTTAAGCGCTCATTTGACTTTCCTTTCCAGGGTTAGCTCCGCCAAATTTTCTTTCTGGTAGAGATATTTAAGCGCTCATTTGACTTTCCTTTCCAGGGTTAGCTCCGCCAAATTTTCTTTCTGGTAGAAATAGTTGGGTTCTCATTTGACTTTCCTTTCCAGGGTTAGCTCCGCCAAATTTTCTTTCTGGTAGAAATAGTTGGGTTCTCATTTGACTTTCCTTTCCAGGGTTAGCTCCGCCAAATTTTCTTTCTGGTATAGATATTTAAGCGCTCATTTGACTTTCCTTTCCAGGGTTAGCTCCGCCAAATTTTCTTTCTGGTAGAGATATTTAAGCGCTCATTTGACTTTCCTTTCCAGGGTTAGCTCCGCCAAATTTTCTTTCTGGTAGAAATAGTTGGGTTCTCATTTGACTTTCCTTTCCAGGGTTAGCTCCGCCAAATTTTCTTTCTGGTAGAAATAGTTGGGTTCTCATTTGACTTTCCTTTCCAGGGTTAGCTCCGCCAAATTTTCTTTCTGGTATAGATATTTAAGCGCTCATTTGACTTTCCTTTCCAGGGTTAGCTCCGCCAAATTTTCTTTCTGGTAGAGATATTTAAGCGCTCATTTGACTTTCCTTTCCAGGGTTAGCTCCGCCAAATTTTCTTTCTGGTATAGATATTTAAGCGCTCATTTGACTTTCCTTTCCAGGGTTAGCTCCGCCAAATTTTCTTTCTGGTATAGATATTTAAGCGCTCATTTGACTTTCCTTTCCAGGGTTAGCTCCGCCAAATTTTCTTTCTGGTAGAGATATTTAAGCGCTCATTTGACTTTCCTTTCCAGGGTTAGCTCCGCCAAATTTTCTTTCTGGTAGAAATAGTTGGGTTCTCATTTGACTTTCCTTTCCAGGGTTAGCTCCGCCAAATTTTCTTTCTGGTATAGATATTTAAGCGCTCATTTGACTTTCCTTTCCAGGGTTAGCTCCGCCAAATTTTCTTTCTGGTAGAAATAGTTGGGTTCTCATTTGACTTTCCTTTCCAGGGTTAGCTCCGCCAAATTTTCTTTCTGGTAGAGATATTTAAGCGCTCATTTGACTTTCCTTTCCAGGGTTAGCTCCGCCAAATTTTCTTTCTGGTAGAAATAGTTGGGTTCTCATTTGACTTTCCTTTCCAGGGTTAGCTCCGCCAAATTTTCTTTCTGGTAGAGATATTTAAGCGCTCATTTGACTTTCCTTTCCAGGGTTAGCTCCGCCAAATTTTCTTTCTGGTAGAAATAGTTGGGTTCTCATTTGACTTTCCTTTCCAGGGTTAGCTCCGCCAAATTTTCTTTCTGGTAGAGATATTTAAGCGCTCATTTGACTTTCCTTTCCAGGGTTAGCTCCGCCAAATTTTCTTTCTGGTATAGATATTTAAGCGCTCATTTGACTTTCCTTTCCAGGGTTAGCTCCGCCAAATTTTCTTTCTGGTAGAAATAGTTGGGTTCTCATTTGACTTTCCTTTCCAGGGTTAGCTCCGCCAAATTTTCTTTCTGGTAGAAATAGTTGGGTTCTCATTTGACTTTCCTTTCCAGGGTTAGCTCCGCCAAATTTTCTTTCTGGTAGAGATATTTAAGCGCTCATTTGACTTTCCTTTCCAGGGTTAGCTCCGCCAAATTTTCTTTCTGGTAGAAATAGTTGGGTTCTCATTTGACTTTCCTTTCCAGGGTTAGCTCCGCCAAATTTTCTTTCTGGTAGAGATATTTAAGCGCTCATTTGACTTTCCTTTCCAGGGTTAGCTCCGCCAAATTTTCTTTCTGGTAGAGATATTTAAGCGCTCATTTGACTTTCCTTTCCAGGGTTAGCTCCGCCAAATTTTCTTTCTGGTAGAAATAGTTGGGTTCTCATTTGACTTTCCTTTCCAGGGTTAGCTCCGCCAAATTTTCTTTCTGGTATAGATATTTAAGCGCTCATTTGACTTTCCTTTCCAGGGTTAGCTCCGCCAAATTTTCTTTCTGGTAGAGATATTTAAGCGCTCATTTGACTTTCCTTTCCAGGGTTAGCTCCGCCAAATTTTCTTTCTGGTAGAAATAGTTGGGTTCTCATTTGACTTTCCTTTCCAGGGTTAGCTCCGCCAAATTTTCTTTCTGGTAGAGATATTTAAGCGCTCATTTGACTTTCCTTTCCAGGGTTAGCTCCGCCAAATTTTCTTTCTGGTATAGATATTTAAGCGCTCATTTGACTTTCCTTTCCAGGGTTAGCTCCGCCAAATTTTCTTTCTGGTATAGATATTTAAGCGCTCATTTGACTTTCCTTTCCAGGGTTAGCTCCGCCAAATTTTCTTTCTGGTAGAAATAGTTGGGTTCTCATTTGACTTTCCTTTCCAGGGTTAGCTCCGCCAAATTTTCTTTCTGGTAGAAATAGTTGGGTTCTCATTTGACTTTCCTTTCCAGGGTTAGCTCCGCCAAATTTTCTTTCTGGTAGAGATATTTAAGCGCTCATTTGACTTTCCTTTCCAGGGTTAGCTCCGCCAAATTTTCTTTCTGGTATAGATATTTAAGCGCTCATTTGACTTTCCTTTCCAGGGTTAGCTCCGCCAAATTTTCTTTTTGGTAGAAATAGTTGGGTTCTCATTTGACTTTCCTTTCCAGGGTTAGCTCCGCCAAATTTTCTTTCTGGTAGAGATATTTAAGCGCTCATTTGACTTTCCTTTCCAGGGTTAGCTCCGCCAAATTTTCTTTCTGGTATAGATATTTAAGCGCTCATTTGACTTTCCTTTCCAGGGTTAGCTCCGCCAAATTTTCTTTCTGGTATAGATATTTAAGCGCTCATTTGACTTTCCTTTCCAGGGTTAGCTCCGCCAAATTTTCTTTCTGGTAGAAATAGTTGGGTTCTCATTTGACTTTCCTTTCCAGGGTTAGCTCCGCCAAATTTTCTTTCTGGTATAGATATTTAAGCGCTCATTTGACTTTCCTTTCCAGGGTTAGCTCCGCCAAATTTTCTTTCTGGTAGAGATATTTAAGCGCTCATTTGACTTTCCTTTCCAGGGTTAGCTCCGCCAAATTTTCTTTCTGGTATAGATATTTAAGCGCTCATTTGACTTTCCTTTCCAGGGTTAGCTCCGCCAAATTTTCTTTCTGGTATAGATATTTAAGCGCTCATTTGACTTTCCTTTCCAGGGTTAGCTCCGCCAAATTTTCTTTCTGGTATAGATATTTAAGCGCTCATTTGACTTTCCTTTCCAGGGTTAGCTCCGCCAAATTTTCTTTCTGGTAGAAATAGTTGGGTTCTCATTTGACTTTCCTTTCCAGGGTTAGCTCCGCCAAATTTTCTTTCTGGTATAGATATTTAAGCGCTCATTTGACTTTCCTTTCCAGGGTTAGCTCCGCCAAATTTTCTTTCTGGTAGAAATAGTTGGGTTCTCATTTGACTTTCCTTTCCAGGGTTAGCTCCGCCAAATTTTCTTTCTGGTAGAAATAGTTGGGTTCTCATTTGACTTTCCTTTCCAGGGTTAGCTCCGCCAAATTTTCTTTCTGGTAGAGATATTTAAGCGCTCATTTGACTTTCCTTTCCAGGGTTAGCTCCGCCAAATTTTCTTTCTGGTAGAGATATTTAAGCGCTCATTTGACTTTCCTTTCCAGGGTTAGCTCCGCCAAATTTTCTTTCTGGTAGAAATAGTTGGGTTCTCATTTGACTTTCCTTTCCAGGGTTAGCTCCGCCAAATTTTCTTTCTGGTAGAAATAGTTGGGTTCTCATTTGACTTTCCTTTCCAGGGTTAGCTCCGCCAAATTTTCTTTCTGGTAGAGATATTTAAGCGCTCATTTGACTTTCCTTTCCAGGGTTAGCTCCGCCAAATTTTCTTTCTGGTAGAAATAGTTGGGTTCTCATTTGACTTTCCTTTCCAGGGTTAGCTCCGCCAAATTTTCTTTCTGGTAGAAATAGTTGGGTTCTCATTTGACTTTCCTTTCCAGGGTTAGCTCCGCCAAATTTTCTTTCTGGTAGAGATATTTAAGCGCTCATTTGACTTTCCTTTCCAGGGTTAGCTCCGCCAAATTTTCTTTCTGGTAGAAATAGTTGGGTTCTCATTTGACTTTCCTTTCCAGGGTTAGCTCCGCCAAATTTTCTTTCTGGTAGAGATATTTAAGCGCTCATTTGACTTTCCTTTCCAGGGTTAGCTCCGCCAAATTTTCTTTCTGGTAGAAATAGTTGGGTTCTCATTTGACTTTCCTTTCCAGGGTTAGCTCCGCCAAATTTTCTTTCTGGTATAGATATTTAAGCGCTCATTTGACTTTCCTTTCCAGGGTTAGCTCCGCCAAATTTTCTTTCTGGTAGAAATAGTTGGGTTCTCATTTGACTTTCCTTTCCAGGGTTAGCTCCGCCAAATTTTCTTTCTGGTAGAGATATTTAAGCGCTCATTTGACTTTCCTTTCCAGGGTTAGCTCCGCCAAATTTTCTTTCTGGTATAGATATTTAAGCGCTCATTTGACTTTCCTTTCCAGGGTTAGCTCCGCCAAATTTTCTTTCTGGTATAGATATTTAAGCGCTCATTTGACTTTCCTTTCCAGGGTTAGCTCCGCCAAATTTTCTTTCTGGTATAGATATTTAAGCGCTCATTTGACTTTCCTTTCCAGGGTTAGCTCCGCCAAATTTTCTTTCTGGTAGAAATAGTTGGGTTCTCATTTGACTTTCCTTTCCAGGGTTAGCTCCGCCAAATTTTCTTTCTGGTAGAAATAGTTGGGTTCTCATTTGACTTTCCTTTCCAGGGTTAGCTCCGCCAAATTTTCTTTCTGGTAGAGATATTTAAGCGCTCATTTGACTTTCCTTTCCAGGGTTAGCTCCGCCAAATTTTCTTTCTGGTAGAAATAGTTGGGTTCTCATTTGACTTTCCTTTCCAGGGTTAGCTCCGCCAAATTTTCTTTCTGGTAGAGATATTTAAGCGCTCATTTGACTTTCCTTTCCAGGGTTAGCTCCGCCAAATTTTCTTTCTGGTAGAGATATTTAAGCGCTCATTTGACTTTCCTTTCCAGGGTTAGCTCCGCCAAATTTTCTTTCTGGTAGAGATATTTAAGCGCTCATTTGACTTTCCTTTCCAGGGTTAGCTCCGCCAAATTTTCTTTCTGGTAGAGATATTTAAGCGCTCATTTGACTTTCCTTTCCAGGGTTAGCTCCGCCAAATTTTCTTTCTGGTAGAGATATTTAAGCGCTCATTTGACTTTCCTTTCCAGGGTTAGCTCCGCCAAATTTTCTTTCTGGTAGAGATATTTAAGCGCTCATTTGACTTTCCTTTCCAGGGTTAGCTCCGCCAAATTTTCTTTTTGGTAGAAATAGTTGGGTTCTCATTTGACTTTCCTTTCCAAGGTAGAATTTACGCATAGGTCCCCTAACCCAGCCTGACAAAGGGTACTATATTCTTATCTTTCTAAAACTACCAATATATTTTTTTTAAGAATAATTTTAGCTCCTCCAAATTTTCTTTCTGGTAGAAATATTTAAGCGCTCATTTGACTTTCCTTTCCAAGGTAGAATTTACACATAGGTCCCCTAACCCAGCCTGACAAAGGGTACTATATTCTTATCTATCTCAGTTGTGAGGAGTCTTTAAAATTTGATACCATATATTACCTCAATGTCCTTCATGAATGATGAAAACCGGATTGAAATTGGACCTAATACTTAAATATTTGCTTTAAAAATACGTTAAATGTCTGGCAACATTTATTCCAGGATTTTTACCGCTTTAAAAACGGATATATTGACGTAAAAGAGTGATATAACGGTCACCAACCCGTGAAGGATAATAACAAAGTAGGGTAAAATTACGGTCGCCTGTATTTTACTGAAATACAGATGAGAACAGTATATTTTAAAAATAAAACACTCCCTGGAGTTTTCATATTTAGGTGGCCGATGTGGTAACGTCCCTGACTGGTGAACGCAAGACTGGGGTTCGAGTCCCGCTCAAACCCGTTAGTTTCTTTGGTCGCTGCAACCTCACCATCCTTGTGAACTAAAGATGTTAGAGGGGGGTTTATGGGAGTCTATAGGTCTATCTGCTGAGTCATCAGCAGCCATTGCCTGACCCTCCTTGGTCCTAGCTTGGGTGGAGAGGTGGCTTGGGCGCTGATCGTATGTATATATGGTCAGTCTCTAGGGCATTGTCCTGCTTGATAGGGCAATATCACTGTCCCTTGCCTCTGCCATTCACGAGTGGCCTTTAAACCTTCAATGTGTCAGTCGTGGTAACTTCTCTGATCAACTGGCCTTAGAAATTTCTTTTAGTATTATTATCATCATCAATTGCTAAGCTACAACCCAAATTTCATTCACGTGAAACACATTATATTGGTCAACAGGTAAAGCCCTTGAAAGGAGAATTGAACAGCATATGAAAAGATATGCTCAAGATATAGAGATGAAAATCACATTATTGATTACTTATGTTCAAAGAAATGTGTTCATTCTAATAACTTATTAGAAAGAGACATCACAGAGTCCAGTTTTATAAAAGAAAGTTTTGTTAATGATTTGAATGTAGGTCAAGAAATGTACATGCAGACATGACTTTAATGATACCTGATTTTTTGCATAAGAATTAGGAACCTCATTATTATTATTATTATTATTATTATTATTATTATTATTATTATTATTATTACTTGCTAAGCTACAACCCTAGTTGAAAAAGCAGGGTGCTATAAGCCCAAGGACTCCAACGGGGAAAATACCCCAGTGAGGAAAAGAAACAAGAAAAATTAAATATATTAAGAAGAGTAACAATATTAAAATAAATATTTCCTATATAAACTATAAAAACTTGAACTAAACAAGAGAAAGAGTAATAAGATAGAAAAGTGTGCCCGAGTGTACCCTCAAGCAAGAGAACTCTAACCCGAGACAGTGAAAGACCATAGTACAGAGGCTATGGCACTACCCAAGACTAGAGAACAATGATTGGATTTTGGAGTGTCCTTCTCCTAGAAGAGCTGCTTACCATAGGTAAAGAGTCTCTCACTTCATAGAATGACCTTGTATGAAATGCCAAAATTTTCGCAAACGAATCTCGCCCAACCGATAGCCCAGTCATTCCCTCTTATTATTATCGTGGGGTAGGAGGGGAGCAGCTAATATTTTTGGCGGCGGGATCAATAACTCTTATACCAATAAATATATTTAAGGGTAAATTTTCATTGACTATTTAGATGTAGATAAGCTTTGTTTCTGCCAATTTTCATATTCATACTTGCTTTAGGCATGCCCTGGCTGTCACTTTTGTTCCTAAGTGACGCTTCGAAGCTAAAAAATCAGTGAGGACCCGCAAACTACTCCTAGAGTCTTTCAGATATCCAAATGATTTTCACAGCGTTTGATGGTGTTATGTGAACTACATTCATGCCAATTTTTGTATTGATACTTGCCATAGAAAAGTCACAGGAGCCATTTTTTGATTTCCGCGGAAGGCCGAAATTTGGCGGCGACATAAATTACTCATAGAATACTTCACGTATCAAAATTAAATTTTCAGGGATTTATGTGATGGATATTTACTTTGTCAATACCAATTTTCATGTTGATATGTGCTATAGAAAAGCCACAGCAAACGTTTATTTCGGTATGCGTTGAATGGTTATTTTTGGCGGAGTGAATTGTTCCTAGAATAATTCACATATCCAAATGAAAACTTCAGGGATTGATGGGAAAGGTAGTTTCTCTGTTCCTACCAAATTCCATGGTAATATCTACAATCGAAAAGACACAGCTATCATGTAGCTTTCTTAAATAGGATGTTAAATGCAGAAACATTACAGTGAACTGCGTGATAGTGAGCGACATCAACGAGGGACACTGCCGATCTCATAAACAATATCCGTCCCTAGTTGCAGCTAGTCTTATTTTTTGGAAGCTTTTGTATCTTATATATGGAAGATTTATTTTAATGTTGTTACTGTTCTTAGAATATATAATTTTAGTTGCTCATTGCTTCTCTTGTAATTTATTTATTTCGTAGTTTCCTTTCCTCACTAGGCTATTTTTCCCAGTTGGATCCCTTGGGCATTATAGCATCCTGCTTTTCCAACTAGGGCTGTAACTTGGCTAGTAATAATAATAATAATAATAATAATAATAATAATAATGATAATAATAATAATAATAATAATAATAATAATAATAATAATGGGAAGTCCTTGATGAATTGAAACTAGAACAGTAACTATCTAGAAGTTTATTTTCGTCTGAAATCTCACATGAAAGTTGGACCAACTGAGGTAGAATAGGTTCCTAGTTAGTCTTGTCTTACTTAAGTCATGAAGGCAGTTGGATAAAAGGAAAGAAGATATATTAATGGAGGAAGTGTTTGGATATTTTTAGTGATAGCAAATGGTAAAGTCTGGGCTATTATTTACACATTCTCCTCCGTCCTCGTACACCTGACAACACTAAGATAACCGAAAAATTCTTCTTCACTTAAGGGGTTAACTACTACACTGTAATTGTCCAGTGGCTACTTTCCTCTTGGTAAGGGTAGAAGAGAATCTTTAGCTATGGTAAGCAGCTCTTCTAGGTGAAGAACACACAAAATCAAACCATTGTATTCTAGTCTTGGGTAGTGCCATAGCCTCTGTGCCATGGTCTTCCAGTTTCTTGGGTTAGAATTCTCCTGCTTGACGGTACACTCAGGCACACTATTCCATCAGTTTCCTTATTTCCTCACTGGGCTATTTTCTTCAGATGGAGCCCTTGAGCTTATAGCATTCTGCATTTCCAACTATAGTTATAGATGGGCTAGTAAAAAGGATAGCTAGGGGTACATCGGTGAAAATAAAAGTCCCTTCCACCCACTCAAGTACTCATCTATCGATTAGGAATATGACACAAAAACCGATCAGAGGACACTTTATTTAGACGCAAACCGACATCATTCAAAATCTGGCGGGTCATCGTTGCCCCTCTGGCTCCCGTAGAAGTGGAACGAAGGTCCGACAGACACGCTCTGACATCCCGACATGTTGATGACCTGTCTGCCGCTGCCGCTCGAAGAAGCAGTGTCGTCCAGCATGATGGCCTCGATCGATTGCAGCGTCTGGTGAAAGTTCAAAACTATTTTGATTATAAGCTGCCATGATTACAAGAGGAAGTTTTTAATGTGCTAACAGATGTTAATGAAGCTTCCAGTCTGTATATATCAGGAACTGGTCAATTTTACATACAATATAACAATAAATATACAAACAAATGAATAAATAAACAGTGAGGCCCATACAAACAAGTATGTATAGGAGTATCTGTTAACATTACATTAGAATATAGTTGTGCATGATTCTGAGGAATGTAATGTGTTGTGGTTGAAACCCTTCACGGATTACCAAGTATTTTAACAACTGCTGCACTTGCCTGAGGGGTTTTTGGGTTCAGTAAAGCATTATACTTGTTTTAAATATTGTGACGGAGAGATAAATCGTTATCTGGTCATGTGGCAACTTTGTAAAAAGGGGACCACAGTCGCGTTGTCATCGAACTTTATGTTCAGTCGTGTTGTTTTACGTAGCCCTTCTTAGTAACTGTGAGGAATACATCAGTTTAGTCACCTACTTAGATCTATGTACTTAAGTTACTGGCACCATATCAAATATAAAAAAGTATAAATGGCCAGTAGTAGTGGACTCTAAAGTAACTTTATTTTTTGCGCAACATTTGTATTTATTTTTCGGGAGCCCACTGTAACTCAAACTAGCATATCCCAGCCTCCAAACACAATAAGAGCTGAAATCCTAATTAATTTTTGCAATAAAATGAAAACTAAGTTATGTCCCTAATTCCCAACTTGGAAACAGGAGGTCTTTAGTGAACATTTTAATGGCTATTGTATTGTTTACTCTTCGCATTCCCAAGAGAGATTAGTTCAAACTTTCAACTGGGCTTCACAAGGCACTAGAAGAGTTGGGAGGCCCAGGCTTACTTGGCGGAGGACTATGAAGTGTGGAATAGGAGATGATGAATGGAGAAATATTGATTTAAAAGCTCAAGGTGGAGATGACTGGCAAAATCTAACCAAGCCCCTTTGCGTCAATAGGCGTAGGAGGAAATGATGATGATAAACGAACACATCTAAGTCTTTCATGTGCTTTGGCCATCTTTAATATATTGTTGTGCTATTTAATGATTATGGAAAAATAGATTGAAGATTTATCTCTATAAATTTCAGTATAAATTGACAGCCATCAGTTGGAAAATAAGACTATTGAAATCAGAAGAAGACTACTGAGGCAAGAATGTCTAGAGCAGAGTTCAATCAGTAGACATTCTGATCTGTGTGGTGTTTAACGAGCTGAATTATTTGATTGATATTTCATTCTCAACTCCAAGATCTTTACCAAAGGAAATTCACCTCCGTAACTTGTTCGTTTGGATCGTAGTCGTCGCCGTATTCCCTCCTGAGTCCAGAGATGACCTCCTGGATCTCCTGGATGCGATGTTGCCGCAGTTCTCTCAGCTTGTTGCTGAAGGCCAATTGAGCGCGGTCCCTCCTGGCCCGGACCTGCATCTGCTCCTCCAGGTGGATGACTCCCGATACCTGCAAAGACAGTCGTTTTTAGATATATTTCTAAACGGCTGTGTTCGATGTAGTTTTAGATGCTGTATACTATTGATGTCTTTGTTTTCCCTGACCACAGTTGAAGGTAGAGTGGCTTGACTTTACTTTAAGAGCTGCTTTCCTGGTCTTATACAGCAGGGGAACCCTACTCTCTACAGGACCTTCAATCATTTTATCATGTTCATTCCAAGAAAAAGAGAACATTTTATATAAATAGCATCACATTAGTCTCTCTATCACACTGCTCTGTTTTCTATAATGTTGATTATGATATCGTGACGACTTATCATTAAAAAATCCCTAGAAATGGGTTCTTGGCAATGATAGCAAAAACTCGGGTCGTAAGTGGTGCCAAGGTCCAGTAATAAGATGCAATGTTAACATATAAAAACAACTAATAAACAAATGAACAATGTGATTCAGATGTTTCTTAGTCTTTCAAATGTTGGCTTACATTGAAGAGGTGGATATTTCGACTTGAAATGGCAGTTATATAAAATTCAAATATTAATAATTTGTAACTTTTTCCCACGTTGAAAAACATTCTCAAAATATCTCTTAAACTCTTTGTATAGTAACTGCTATAAAATCCAGGTTATTAATTATATCAAAAGTTATTTTGGGCTTGAATGCTATGTTGGCTTAATATTCTTAAACCAAAAAGAAGGTTTAATAGCTATGGTTTCATAAAAGTTAGTATTTTGTCTAATTCAGGGAGTCAAAATGTGAGGTTTTAAGTTAGTATAAGGAATAGAAATGTTATATGTTGGCAACAGTAAATACTTTTACAAGAATGAAACTTGCTATCTTCAAGTTGCACCTTTACCATTGAAAAAGCTTTTATACGTTTCTCCCTAGACCGAATAGTGACTAATATAAATAATTGAGACAGTCTTAGTTAATTTAGTATACTGGCAAAGCGAGAAACTACAGCAGCACTTACAAGTTCTACCACGCGCGAGTCGTTTCCAATGGACAGCCCTTCTATGTTGGCCAGGAAGAGGGGCGTGTACTTGGGTCCACGCGGGTGGAGAGGGATTATCTTACGACGCCAGTTAGGCCTCTGGAGTTCTTGCATCAAAGCTGACTGAAATGTGGAATGAATATTAAGTTGGGGAAGAAATAGAAAGAATTAGGTCAACTTGGTTCATTGTCACTGGAGGTCAGTTCCATGTAAAGTTTGGCTTTGATAACATCAGTGTGGATGTGTGAAGCTTCCACAGGATATCCATCGTCAAATTACTCGGGAAAGATTTATTTAAATTCTTGTCAGGGATTTTATTCTAATTCTGGCTAATGAATTTGATGTCATCCAGATACAAATCCAATCTTACAGACTTAATTAGCAGAGCAGAAGGAAACACAAAAAATGTCATAATGAGATTGTCGATTTTACAATTGTCTTTAACACTTCTTGCATTTTACCGAGATACTTCTAAAAGTGAAAAGCATTTGGGACTATTTGAAACACAAAGGGACTTACGTGGAAGACGTATGTTGGAACCGTCTGGCTCTCTAGATGTCTGGTGGCAAGAACAAACACTTTGTTGCTCTTCTGGATCATCGTCGTGGCTGCTTGGAGAGTGTTCTCTCCAAGCGCGACGTCTCCGTTACAAGTACCTGAAGGAGTTTGGTGTCCTTTAGTTGATGTCATATGAGTAAGCTTTCTGGCATCTTTTGGCAACTAGAATAGGTGTTACAGTACTCGTATTTGCGTTCGTGCATAAATTATTAAACGCATATTCACAACTTTGGAAGACCATAAAAATTTTTGAATATTTAACAAAAATTTCAAAATGTTTTGGCCAGAGCAGGTATCGCTCAGATTTGCGTTCGTGCATAAATTGTATAATGCGTATTTACAACTTTACGACACCATACCAAAGGCTGAGTATATTTCTCAGAATACGCTATAAAAGAATTAGAGTTCTGTGTCAAGAAATGTGAATACTACCATTTGCCAACAATTTACAGTTTTGCACCAGACATTTTGAATACTTCATGGAAAATTGTATTATGAAATTTTAAGAGAATAAGAACACTGTCATTGTATATTACCAAATATTCCCAAGGTCGTCTCTAGTAATCTTATAAAGCTTTTGGCTGTCTGCCGGTCAGTCTCGTGCATTGAATGGACGACGCAAAAGTCCCAGTCTTTGTGCTTGAAATTTCGCTTCTCATCTTCTTCACTGCTAATTACCTGAGAAAAACATCGGATCATTAAATGGCAGAAGTTATAGACCGCTTAACCCACTGTTGACCCCGGTCGTGACAAAATCAGTCATGTTCGTGACTTGCAAACTTTTTTTACGGTGGGCAATGACGTCACGTGTCAACTTTATGTTGTCATTTTGTATCGTAACTGACAAAGGAATAAAGGTAGAAAGAAACTGAAAAGTGCTTTGGAAAGCTGAATAAATTTTCTATATAGTTGTATGAATAGATAAAATAGATAATGGATCCTCAGAGTGTTAATGAAAAAATCAAGAGATGGTTGGTGCCATCATCGCGCCTGTCATGCTACACTGTAAGAATGGCTAAAATATCTTTGCATTTTCACTTCAGGCTCTAAATCATCCCACATTTTAAACCTCTACTTTACCTCTAAAGCCTACCAACTTCTTTTCCTCCATCTTGCTATCCAATTAATCAAAAATTGTACTTCACAGAGGAACTGCTGTAGTATCCCGCCGTTGTATCTTAGCTGCGAATGACTTCCCAAGCCCTTGTGCTGGGCCATGTTATCTCAAGGGAAACTACTTTAAGAGTACCTTTAAGACTTTGCTAAGTCGAAAATGGGCTGTGGCATACCTTACAAAAGGAGTCATAGATCATGTCTAAGTCAGTAGGAATAGAAACACTTTCAAGCTTTGAGATGGTCTTTTTCATGTGTGTGTGTTGACAGAGAGAAGGGTTCTTCCACCTCACATGCTCGAGGCCACGGGCGAAGTTGTAACTGGAATAATAGAGTAAGTAAATGTGGAAACAATCCTTAAGTGTCCAGTGTGAGTTGCAAGGGTTTGTTGTAAGGACAAATATTCCAAGCGAGTGAGATATAGAGTTTATCGGGCTGTGATTTTGGCGAACAGAAGTAGAGGACGGTCAATTAGCCAAAAAATATCAGACGACGTGAGTTGTGTGCGTATATGCGAGTGACCGTGATAATCTATAGGAAATGACGCTTGCTCATTATACGAATGTAAGGTCATTTGATCCCCTCTCAAAGTCTGATAGTCTTTCGTATTGTCTCAAATGCTCCATACGTATGAGCTAGGGAAGGGAATGGGAATAGGGGGTGGTGTGTTTGGAGGCATATGAATCTATCTGCGGAGTTATCAGCATCCATTGGCTGACCATCTTTGGTTCTGTGGCTGATCTCTAGGAGATTGTGCAACAAGTGCAATGCCCTTTCCCTCTTCTCTACTGCATACGAGCGACGATCAATCTATTTTTTGATGGGGAGGTTCTACAAACAAACGGTTACCAATAAGGAGCTTGTTTTTTTTTCCCCGGTTACTTCAAACTCAGATTATAATTGCAAGAAACTTCCACATGATTAAGGCAATATATAAAAGATACCCCTATCCTTATTCTATAATTCAACAATGTAATGATTTGCGGACCACTTCATTTTTGACGACACTAGAATCAAAACGGCGTAGGAGACTGACACCATACTAGAATAGCCCTCACCTGCATGTAAAGGCTTAAGAAGAAGCTTCGCCATCTGTGATAATTTGGAGGAGGCGGCAGGTCGACTGGACATTCCTGCGTCGCCATTCGGTACTGGTCGGACTCATCCATGCTGTGGAATTCCATCTCGGCGAATCTGCCAAGTAACGAATATCCGTTATTCTTTTGGGACGGTTGCTACTCATAGAAAGGGTTGCTAAAAATAAAATGTTACTGATGAAAACAATTGCTACAGATAAAACATTACTCATAAAAGCAGTTGCTAATGATAAAAACAGTTGCTAGTAATCAAAACAGTTGTTACTGATAAAAAGCCAGTTGCTAGTAATCAAAACAGTTGCTACTGACAAAAAGCCAGTTACTAGTGATAAGAACAGTTGCTAGTGATAAGAACAGTTGCTAGTAATAAAAACAGTTGCTAGTGATAAAAACTGTTGCTAGTGATAAGAACAGTTGCTAGTAATCAAAACAGATGCTACTGATGAAAAGCCAGTTGCTAATGATAAGAACAGTTGCTAGTAATGAAAACTGTTGCTAGTAATAAGAACAGTTGCTAGTGATAAGAACAGTTGCTAGAAATAAAACAGTTGCGAGTGATGAAAACTGTTGCTAGTGATAAGAACAGTTGCTAGTAATAAAAAACATTTGCTACTAATAAACACATTTGCTAATGATAAGAACAGTTGCTAGTAATAAAAACAGTTGCTAGTGATAAAAACTGTTGCTAGTGATAAGAACAGTTGCTGGTAATAAAAAACATTTGCTACCAATAAAAACAGTTGCTAGTGATAAGAACAGTTGCTAGTGATAAGAACAGTTGCTAGTAATAAAAAGAGTTGCTAGTAATAAGAACAGTTGCTAGTAATAAAAAAATTTGCATGATAAAATCTATTGCTTGTAATAAAAACAGTTGCTAGCATTAAAACAGTTGCTAGTGGTAAGCATATTTGCTAGTAATTAAAACAGTTTCTAGAAATAAAAACAGTTGCTAGAAATAAATTCAGTTGCTAGTGATAAGAACATTTGCTAGAAATAAAAACAGTTGCTACTGATGACAAATAGCTAGTAAAAAACAGTTGCATGATAAGAACAGTGTCTAATAATAAAAACGGCTGCATGATAAAAGCTGTTGCTAGTAATAAAAAACACTTGCTGGTGATAAAGACAGTTGCTAGAAATAAGAACTTACTAGTGATACGAAGAGTTGCTAGAAATAAAGACAGTTGCTAGTAATAAAAAGTTGCTAGTGATAAGAACACTTGCTAGAAATAAAGACAGTTGCTAGTGATAAAAAGAGTTGCTAGTAATAAAAAGTTGCTAGTGGTAAGAACAATTGCTAGTAATAAAAACTGTTGCTAGTGATAAGAACAGTTTCTAGTTTTAAAAACAGTTGCTAGTAGTAAACAGAGTTTCTAGTATTAAAAACAGTTGCTAGTGATAAGAACAGTTGCTAGTAATAAAAACAGTTGCTAGTGATAAGAACACTTGCTAGAAATAAAGACAGTTGCTAGTGATAAAAAGAGTTGCTAGTAATAAAAAGTTGCTAGTGGTAAGAACAATTGCTAGTAATAAAAACAGTTGCTAGTGATAAGAACAGTTGCTAGTAATAAAAACAGTTGCTAGTGATAAGAACAGTTGCTAGTAATAAAAACAGTTGCTAGTGATAAGAACAGTTGCTAGTAATAAACATAGTTGCTAGTGATAAGAACAGTTGATAGTAATAAAAACAGTTGCTAGTAATAAAAACAGTTGCTAGTGATAAGAACAGTTGCTTGTAATAAAAACAGTTGCTAGTAATAAAAACAGTTGCTAGTGATAAGAACAGTTGCTAGTAATAAACATAGTTGCTAGTAATAAAAACAGTTGCTAGTAATAAAAACAGTTGCTAGTGATAAAAACAGTTGCTAGTGGTAAGCACAGTTGCTAGTAATAAAAACAGTTGCTAGTGATAAGCACAGTTGCTAGTAATAAAAACAGTTGCTAGTGGTAAGCACAGTTGCTAGTAATAAAAACAGTTGCTAGTGGTAAGCACAGTTGCTAGTAATAAAAACAGTTGCTAGTGATAAGAACAGTTGCTAGTAATAAACATAGTTGCTAGTGATAAGAACAGTTGCTAGTAATAAAAACAGTTGCTAGTAATAAAAACAGTTGCTAGTGATAAGAACAGTTGCTAGTAATAAAAACAGTTGCTAGTGATAAGAACAGTTGCTAGTAATAAAAACAGTTGCTAGTAATAAAAACAGTTGCTAGTGATAAAAACAGTTGCTAGTAATAAAAACAGTTGCTAGTGGTAAGCACAGTTGCTAGTAATAAAAACAGTTGCTAGTGGTAAGCACAGTTGCTAGTAATAAAAACAGTTGCTAGTAATAAAAACAGTTGCTAGTGATAAGAACAGTTGCTAGTAGTAAACAGAGTTGCTAGTATTAAAAACAGTTGCTAGTGATAATAATAGTTGCTTTTAATAAAACGAGTTGCTAGTAATAAAAACAGTTGCTATTGATAAGAACAGTTGCTAGTAATAAAAACAGTTGCTAGTGATATGAACAGTTGCTAGTATTAAAAACAGTTGCTAGTGATAATAACAGTTGCTTTTAATAAAACGAGTTGCTAGTGATAAGAACAGTTGCTAGTTATAAAAACAGTTGCTAGTGATAAGAACAGTTGCTAGTAATAAAAACAGTTGTTAGTAGTAAACAGAGTTGCTAGTATTAAAAACAGTCGCTAGTGATAATAACAGTTGCTTTTAATAAAACGAGTTGCTAGTAATAAAAAAGTTGGTAGTGGTAAGAACAGTTGTTAGTAATAAAAACAGTTGCTATTGATATGAACAGTTGCTAGTAATAAAAACAGTTGCTAGTGATAAGAACAGTTGCTAGTAATAAAAACAGTTGCTAGTGATAAGAACAGTTGCTAGTAATAAAAACAGTTCCTAGTGATATGAACAGTTGCTAGTTATAAAAACAGTTGCTAGTAGTAAACAGAGTTGCTAGTATTAAAAAGTTGCTAGTGATAAGAACAGTTGCTACTAATAAACACAGTTGCTAGTGATAAGAACAGTTGCTAGTAATAAAAACAGTTCCTAGTGATATGAACAGTTGCTAGTTATAAAAACAGTTGCTAGTAGTAAACAGAGTTGCTAGTATTAAAAAGTTGCTAGTGATAAGAACAGTTGCTACTAATAAACGCAGTTGCTAGTGATAAGAACAGTTGCTGGTAATAAAAACAGTTGCTAGTGATAAGAACAGTTGCTAGTAATAAAAACAGTTGCTAGTGATAAGAACAGTTGCTAGTAATAAAAACAGTTCCTAGTGATATGAACAGTTGCTAGTAATAAAAACAGTTGCTAGTGATAAGAACAGTTGCTAGTAATAAAAACAGTTCCTAGTGATATGAACAGTTGCTAGTTATAAAAACAGTTGCTAGTAGTAAACAGAGTTGCTAGTATTAAAAAGTTGCTAGTGATAAGAACAGTTGCTACTAATAAACACAGTTGCTAGTGATAAGAACAGTTGCTGTTAATAAAAACAGTTGCTAGTGATAAGAACAGTTGCTAGTAATAAAAACAGTTGCTAGTATTAAAAACAGTTGCTAGTGATAAAAACAGTTGCTTTTAATAAAACGAGTTGTTAGTAATGGAAAAGTTGGTAGTGGTAAGAACAGTTGTTAGTAATAAAAACAGTTGGTAGTGATATGAACAGTTGCTAGTAATAAAAAAAAGAAAGAAATTTTTATCAAATGATACTTTTACTCTTTTCTCTAATGTCTTGTTTTTCTTCCTGAACTATATAACCTTCCTTTTTTCAGAAGGCGTTTTCAACCACTCCCTTTCATAGTTAAGCCCATTCATCTTATTGTCTTCGGTTCTGGGCAGTAAAAGGGTATATGCTTTGCATTCAAACTAATTTTTAAGCTACAGAAATATTGATCGAGATTTAATACCTAAGATTTTTTTAAGTATTGTTTTTATAAAGGATTTTTAAAAATATATTTCTTTATGGATTATTCATGGGGAGAAATTTCTGATCTTGTCTCGTAAAAGAAAAAAAAACAATGAGGCCTGATGAATAAATTTGATATTGTT
The DNA here is from genome assembly GCF_036898095.1 of Palaemon carinicauda. NCBI lineage: Eukaryota > Metazoa > Arthropoda > Malacostraca > Decapoda > Palaemonidae > Palaemon > Palaemon carinicauda. The sequence continues at coordinate 75,950,640 of NC_090758.1, forward strand.
CTCTGTGTAAACCTGAAAGAAAAAAAAAACAATTTCCTTTTCATTAACTCTGCCTTGGTCACAGCCTCTTCTAAACTATATTTTAAGCCCATTCCCAATTCTAGCATACACTCGTGTATGTATGCATACATACATAATCATACATTGCATATAAATAGTATGTGAACACTTAAAATCACTTGTCTTATACGAAAGAAAATGTGCATCAATTGAGGTCCATATTTTCCTACAGTATATTCCAAAAAGACGCGCTGTTGTTTCATGAATTTGTAAAATTCCAGGTAAATCCTTTCAATAACATCTGTATCTACATTGAATTCTTGAAAGAGAACTTGCCTTTCTGTGAAACGATGGTTAAAAACAATCCACTCTTTGGGACGTCCAGTATGTGTCCATGCCGCAAACTGGCTCAATTTGCACTGACCAGGTTGTGCAATCTTCAACCGATTCCAGGTACCGTAGACCGTCCTTTCAAGGTCAACTCCTGGCAACTTTCCAGTCTCTCTCTCTCTTTCTCTCTCTCTCTCTCTCTCTCTCTCTCTCTCTCTCTCTCTCTCTCTCTCTCTCTCTCTCTCTCTCTCTCTCTCTCTCTTATTCGTGAATTATAGATATAGTTTCCAGATGTCACTTTTCAGGGGAAACTACTCTAGATCGTTTTTGCCATTCACACTGTCGAAGCTCGATATTAATCAGTTTCTTTACTGCTCTGAACTGTTGCCACGAACGAATCAATTAATGACATTGTGCTATTTTGTGGTCTTTATTTTTAGAATAGGAATAAAAGTACCAAGTGATTATTTTTCCAAGTAGACCTCAGTACACACGCAGAGACCTCAGAAGACCTGTATTAGAGTGTGATGACATGCAAAAAAGAGCTGAATAGACGCATGCAAAGAATCTTCTGGTGCTTAAAGTCATACAGTATCAGGACAGAGGTCATTTGAATGGGTCACTTGTAGAGTTGAGTTAATTCTTCCGTTTATCTGCCATTTTCTGTGAGCCTTTCAAGACTACGACGTTAACTGCCTGAAGACAACAGTGTGTACATGTTAGTAAGTTGGCCTATTCACTTTACTTTACCTTTACCTCGTAATTGCACAGCAAAGAAGAAGAATTAAAGGAAATGTTTATCTTACTCTCAATTTCTGATAAACCAACTTCAAGAAATACATCAATTTAACAATTCTGGGAACACGGATGAAATGAGAGAATCCCAAGGAGTTAAGCCTCAAGCGTCTGACGTCTAAACGTCTTAAGTTATGTAGACAAGATCACCTTTCTAGCTGCACTTACTTAATAGCCTTCTACTCAATCTCCTTCCATCTTACTACCCAGCCTCTTCTAACTTCTACTCTGAAGGGTCTCACAGGCCCCAGCACCATGCTAAACACCCCAAATTCAGACGTGAATTCTAAGGCTTTGAAACTTGCAACAGACAGATTGTCCAATGGGAGATGGCAATTGATGGAGCCTCAAGGTAAGGAAGAACTTGGCTGACTTTATAGGTAGGCCTACGTAGAACCACTTGTTCTAAACTAGCCTGAAGAATAGGGAGGATAAAAGAGTGGGGTTCTTTACCTCCCCTTCTCCCCCCCCCCCCATGGTCCAAGAAAGGGAGTGGTAGCTTACTATAGATGTATGGGCATAAATTTTGTCTATAGTAATGTGATATTTATTTTTTCTTTGAAGTCTGAGATATCTTATGGCTTTGAATATATTTTTTCATTAATCAAATTTTATGTGCTCTCTCTCTCTCTCTCTCTCTCTCTCTCTCTCTCTCTCTCTCTCTCTCTCTCTCTCTCTCTCTCTCTCTCTCTCTCTCTCTCTCTCTCGTTTTGACATTTTATTATTATTATTATTATTATTATTAAAAGTTAAGCTACAACCCTAGTTAGAAAAGCAGGATGCTATAAGGCCAAGGGCTCCATCAGGGAAAATAGCCCAGTGAAGAATGGAAACAAGGAAATACGACTACAGAAGATGTAATGAAAAATTAAACTATTTTTTTAAGAACAATAACGACATTAGAATAGACATTTCATATATAAAGTATAAAACTTAAAAAAAAGCAAGAAGAGAAATAAGATAGAATAGTTAAACCTCAAGCAAGAGAACTCTAACCCAAGACATTGATCTTTCCAGATAAATTCACTTTTCAGATCCAAATAAACTACTTATTGAAAACTGTATACTTCAGATTTCAATCTGTCTGGACAGGAAAATAATTATGAAATATGTGACCAAGTTGTGGAATGATCTTCCTAATCGGGTAGTTGAATCAGTAGAACTTCAAAAGTTCAAACTTTCAGCAAATGTTTTTATGTTGAATAGGCTGACCTAAGTTTTTTTTATAGTCTATACATGAATTATGTTTTAATGTTGTTAATGTATTTTTTCTATATTCTATTTTAATTTTATCATTACTTTTATTTATTTCCTTGTTTGCTTCCCTCACAGGGCTATTTTTTCATGTTGGAGCCCTTGAGCTTACAGCATCTTGCTTTTCCAACTAGGGTTATATCTTGACAAGAAATAATAATAATAATAATAATAATAATAATTAAGTTATTTATAATAATAGGTTAACAGTAGCTGGAAATATAGGCTTACTGATCCTTGTTTCAGCGTTGCCAGACACCAAATCAAACTTGAAAACGAAAAATCAAATATTTAATGTTTACCGTTTAAAAAATATCAAATATCTTATTTAGAACACATTATTTTTATCAGATGTACTTATAAATTCAATATAGAAATTATTAAAGATTATTCCATGCTTAAAATAATAATAGATTTCACACGACTATTCATCGTCTTTTCGATATCATTGGAAGGATTTTGCCTTTTATATCCGGTGTTGGAGACCATCCGTCGTCAACTGTCCATAAAGCATGAAGTCGTAGAGGAGTTTTTGTAATGTTTCTCTTGTATTTAACGATGGAAATAGAGAATATTAAGTATATTTAGTGATATATTGAATATTTCCTTACCCAATATGTGCAGTTACTTTGATATTATGCATAAATATAGTTGATATATCTGCCATAGTCCTTATTCGTTAAGGTAAATCCATTTATTTCTATTTACGTGTTTTATGTATTCCACTTTTATTGGGAACTATTTATAGCCTAGATATTTGAGTAAAATATTTGGCTACATTTAAAGCTAACAAATATATCTTTTTGTCTTTTAAAATGTGTCTAATAGAGTCTAATTTAGTAGGCAGATATAAATAATAGTTGAGAAACAATACCCATAAACGCCTGGTAATGTTTCAACATCTGATAACGTAAGTAGTGTATTGTTGCCATTTATATCAATAATAATGATTTTTTACCATCAATATATTGGCATTTTAGGTTTGAAATGATGATTTTATATATATAAACCTAAACGAATAAGTAATGAAGACAACAAACTATAGTTTGAAAATATATAACACGAAGTAAATTATTTAGAGAAGATGTAAATGGCATTTATATTTTCGGTTACACTACCAAGTTCGAAGTTATTACCAGATCTTCAAAAATGAGCCGAGTTATTTTTAACCTTTTTTCGCTAAAAATAGACGATACTTATACATAATTAATGATTTTAATAATTAATTTATGAATTATATTAATATGCTTCCTTAAATAATTTATTTCACGATAATGAATATATAAATGATTATAGTTTTTTATACCCCACAAGAACTCATGTCCCATGGACGCTGGAGTCAGCATATATTTTTCGTTTATTTACCTTAAGATCCTTTAAATGCAATTTGGCTTTTGTACAAACAAAGAAAACGGGATTTTTTTTACATAAGTAAACTTAAGTTCCCGAATTTAACAATAAATCATTGTGTTTATTATCATTATCATTATCATATGAATAATATAAACAAGTCACTCCAATTTCAGCCTTTATCTTTTATCCATCTTGTCATGACAAAGTCTAAAGTATTATGTCAGGGAATAGTCTACTTAACTCCATTCATTATTTTTTTGTTGAAAGTTGAAAAGGTGTAAATATGTGTATTTTACACCTAAAACAGCAGTAAGGGATATACATTACAGTTGGTGTGTATGTTTTCACATGAGAACGAAAGAAAGAGAGAAAACTTTAATATAAAAATGTTTTTAAATTTTCCAAAGATTATCTCACTTCGTGAACATTAGGGTACGTTCTCACTTATTATTATATTACTTTGATGATCAGGGATGAAAATATTTTATCGATATTATTAAGACTTATACTAAATTGATTATTAATAACTTTAATTTTAAAATTTATACTTATCTTGCGGTATATTTAAGTTAGAAAATTATATTTTACGAATTTTCAAGTTGAACGAACGCACCCAAATGCCCTTAAAAAGTAAACAAACATGGCCGATTGAGACCTTCTGTGAGTGTGGAGTTTTCTATATCACATTTCGATGGAAAATTACAGGTAATTAAACTTTTTCAGTACGTTTATTCTATAATTAAGTTATATGAAGGTTTCATTCATAAAAAATAGTGAAGATTTTTCCACATTCTACGCTTTTAAATAGTGTAAATTTGAGAATTTGTACGATTATGTATGTGATTTTTCCAATTTTGCATTTAAAGCGTGTACTAGTAAATGGTAGAAATATTTAGTTAAGTAGTTAAATAGTTAAGTAGGTATATTTTCACGACGTTTTTTATATCAAAAGGCGAAAACAAAGATTATAACTATATTTCCTGTAGGCTAGACTGAAGGAAAGAGGTAATACCGTATGTTAAAACATACGTAATTGTATACATCTTAAAATTAAACTAATTTTTTACACACAATTAACACTACCCCATAGTTATTATCGTTTGAAAAACCTCTATTAAACTAGCCTAAGTGAGAGTTTACAGTATATAGTGAAGACCAAAGAAAATATCTACCCTAACCCCATAGCAGCACTTGTCCAACCGTTAAAATTTTAACGTAATCAACCGTTAAAATTTTAACGTAATCTTTCTTAGGATACTGTGTCCTCATCCTATCGATCCTAACTGACCCAAAAGTGTATTTAAGTTTTTACTATTAAAACAGGCAATGCCACATATTTTTACCATCGGCCGGTGTGACGGTCTGAACGATCCCCCGGTCTAAGAATTCTCCTTGATAATCTGCGCATGCGCGAACATTACCGTTTGCCAGTGCATACGAGGTTGATGTTTTATTTTCCTGGAATGTTAGCGTGCGCAGCTCAACATTACCGCTTGCCAGTACATACGAGCTTGATGTTTTATTTTCATGCGAGCGAAGCGAGCTAATGGCGGAAGAAAAACATTATACAATGTCGAGGAGAATTCTGAGACCGGGGGATCGTTCAGACCTTCACACCGTATTGTCGTGACACTTAAATTTATGGTATTATTACTATCCACTGTAGTTTCCTCTCGACATTATTCTAGAATTGTCTTAAGAATATCTCTGAAGGTATTCTCAAACACCAGAGTGGTACAGTACATTATTTGAAGAGACGGTAACCTGTAAATGCACCTATAACTTAAAAATCATAATATCTTATTACCCGTTTTACTTTGGACGTAAGCCAAATGTAAAATTGTCTTTGACAATTCTGGATGAGCAAGATTTATTCTGATTAGATCAGAAAACCTTTAAATTTATAGTTAATTATTATGTAAGGCTTTTTTTCCTCCAATAACTGAATGATTTTTTGTTAATTATTACGTAAGGCTTTTTTTTCTTCCAATAACTGAATGATTTTTTTGTATAGTTGCCCAACTAAGATGGGCCCTTACATATGAATTACTAATTCTGTCAAGGTTTGGGAGATATACTTCTATTTTCAATATTAAACTTAGCCGGTGATCATATAAGCTGCAACTCTGTTGCTCGACAGAAAAACCTACTGTCAAAATACGCCAGCGATCGCTATGCAGGTGGGGGTGTACATCAACAGCGCCATCTGTCGAGCAGGTACTTAGTACTCCAAGTAAACAAAGAACCAATTTTCTCTCTGTCGGGCTACCGGCAAGACCTACTAATACGCTGTTACTAACTGGATTTGTTTTCACAACTATTTGGTGAAGTACACTATTCTAGTTTTGAGCTTTCGCTATGCAGGGGTTTTATCTTCATCTCAAAACTTGAACTCGTTTTGGATAGATTTAATCATGGTGACAAAGAGAGTATGGACTCTCTTTCACTTTTAAATGGCCGACCCTTCCCTTAGACGGAAGTGTGTTTAGGTTTTTAGTAATTTTGCTTAACACGTTATAGATCTATATATTTTATATCTCTCCGCCTTTATTAGGCCTCTTCGATTAACTTTCCATTTATTATAAACATATAAAAATAAATTTTTATGTTTTGTTTATATGCGACCTTTCCTGATAGTAGGCGGTCCTAACTTGGAACCGAAGTTAATCAACGTTGAGCCCGTTATATCGTATTTAGCCTTTAAAGAATTTAAAACTTTTTAAATGTAATGTTTTATGAAAGAATTTCTTTGATAGTCTTCGTACTGTTTTCAAAGATGAACTAACGTTTAGTTTTTTAGACTACGCAGTTGTTGACGTTCAGGACATTCAACATGCGCTCTATCGTTACGATAGAGAGAGAGTGTATCACGGTTTCACTTTGCAGTAAGAGTAAATCGATTCTGACGTTTCGTTCATTCTTTCTTAGCTTAAATGGTTTAAATTCTAAATTAAAGGAACTTTTTATTTGGAAAACCTTTCAGTTTTTTCCTTTAGCCAAATAACATGTTTTTTTTTGACGATATATAATTGGGCTCTTCTCTCAGGTGCGAAATCAAGAGAGAAAGAGAGAGAGAGATTGAGACGGAGGGAGAGAGAGGAGAAAAAACGTTCCGTTCAAGCGGGTAACGTTCCCGTTTTACTCTCCTCCCTAGTCGCTGTACGGGGAAGAAGGTAAAACGTTTCTAGGGTTTTATTCTTGTCCCCAGGCTATGTGCGGTGAGAGATTGTAAATGTAGTTTATTTGAACTAGTGTTTAGTCTCTTTCCCAGCCACTGAATTCTTTATCTTTATATATGTTTTCTGTTTTTGCTAGTATTAATGAGCTGCATTATACGACTGTTTCGCAATTACTACCTTTTAATGAAGGGTAGAATTGCGTGTTTCAGGTAGAAATCAGTAAAAGTTTCGATTTCAGTGAAATAAGTGCAAAACAGAAAATCGAAGTGATAAAGTGATATGCGCAAAGTGTTACAGTGTTGCGTCCGAGGGTTCGTCTGTTCGTGCCTGTCGTTCACCTAGTCCGGGACCTCTTGCAAGCTCCCAAGCCCAGGGGAGAAGTAATGTCGAACGACTTATGGGTTCGTCAGGCCTTGATCAACGAACAGACGTTTCCCTCCGTGGTTTCGGGCGTATCATCCCAAGATCGCCCCACCCACACAAAGACGAGAGATCCCTTTTATTTCTCGTCTGCGGAAGAGGTTTCTCGTAAGAAACCATGGACCAAGGTCTCGCAGCTTATTAAGCGCAAGTCGGTCCCTTCCGCGCAAGTCCAACGGCCCAGTTGTAGCCACTGGGTCAGTTCGGACTCGCTGCAGTCTTCCGACGACTGCTCACCTCCTAAGAGAGGCAAAGCGGTACCGCATCAGGCAGTCACACCGTCTGTTGCCGCACCTGCTCCTGTAGACCCTAAGTGGTCTTTGCTGCAGACCATGCAGTCTCAGTTAACGTCATTGATGCGGGACTTTCGTGCGGAGAAGGTTGACACTGCACCAACCTCTAGCCTACAACCAACACGGTTGTGCGTCCTGTGGACGCTGAGGCGACCTTCTCCCGCACTCCAAGAGAGTCCCGCCACCCATGCGTTCCAGTGTACCCTGCCAGCCGCATGTTGACGTTCAGTAACGCACGGAACCTCCCGTTGACGTTCGCGAGGTACAACAACAGTCTAAGTTGTTTTGTTTTGACGCGGTGCGTCAACCTCCGCATTCTAGAGTTGTTTTGACTGCTCAGTATAGACAGTCAAAGCAGTCTCGAGTGAACACTGTATGTCCTCACGCACCTGTTGTGGTTGACAGTTCACAGACTGTCAAGCAGTTTACATGATGTTGCCTTCTGGTCTGCTACTAATGCACCAGTGCTGGATGTCCTCACGCACCTGTTGTGGTTGACAGTTCAGTTGTTGACAGTTCACAGACTGTCAAGCAGTTACATGACGTTGCCTTCTGGTCTGCTACTAATGCACCAGTGAGAGACTCACTGAGATAACCTAGCTTTTATCGGACAAGGTTCCTGTAGATGAGAAAGTGCTGTTCTCCCTCCTACTGATATTCCCTTGAGGACTCTGTCATTTGGAGAGGAGCCTTAAGCTGCTTAGCCTCCTATGGACTTTAATTAAATCATGATGATTTTTTAAGGATCTTCGTCCGGATCTTGTAACTGCTGCTCCTCGTTCGCCTAACGTCAGAACTTACACTAGGCCTAGCTACTTCGAAGCCGTTGTTTTTAAGCTAGTGCTCTCTCGCTCTCCTAGAGAGCGTTACGTTGGCTAGGCGACTGGTTTTTGCACCAGGAGGAGTTTTAGGGATACAGCCTTTGATTTCCCTTCTTTTAAACTGGCTTATAGAGCGAGAGTCTGATAGGACACGAAAGAAGTTCTCGGCTTGGGAGTTCATGCCTCTGCCCAGATAGACTTCTCAATTCTGGTAGACTCGCCCTGGCGCCTAGCCAGGAGACGCTCCAAGTTGTTTACAGGTCAACTTCTCTACTTTTGTCGAGCCTTTGAAGTTTTGCTGTACTATTATGTCACACATAACAAGGCTTTCAGGGATGGTAAATGGTTCCGCCTCAGTCGCTAACCCCGTCTGTTGCCACACCTGCTCCCGTAGACCCTAAATGGGCTTTGCTGCAAGACATGCAGTCCAAGCTTGCGTCCTTGATAGAGGACTTAAATGCGGAGAAGAACCTTCTGGCCAACAACCTTCCAACCGGTTGGTTGTGCGCCCTGTTGACGCTGAGGTAACCTACTCGCGTCTGCCAGCTTAGGTGGTTCCTCCTTCTGGCTAACAACCTTCCAACCGGTCGGTTGTGCGCCCTGTTGACGCTGAGGTAACCTACTCGCGTCTGCCAGCTTAGGTGGTTCCTCCACCGATGCGACCCAGTGTGGGTTGCCAGTCGCACGTTGACGTTAAGCGACGCTCGGAGGTGGTTGTTGACGTTCAGGACGTTCAACAACCAGCAGAGGTAACTTGTTGTGACGCAGTGCGTCAACCTCAGCAACCCGGTAGGGTGTTGACTGCACAACCCAGACAGTCTAGACAGTTTCGGGTTGACGCTGTACTTCCTCGCGCACCCATGGTTGTTGACAGTTCACAGACTGTGCAGCAGTGCCATGATATTGCGTCCGGCTCCGTCACGCATCCACCAGTGCGACCGGATTCAGCGAGTCAGACGTTGCCCACTCCGTTGCCGTTTCCCCATCAGTTTCGGATGAGGAACCCTCTGATGAGGACGTTGCTGAACAAGACGATCAGCCCCCAGCCCTGCTATCCATCCAGAAGATGCTGAAGAAGGAACGCTGCCCAGTCAGGCTGTGGATGAGTCTGGTAGGGACACTGTCATCCGTGGATCAATTTGTGTCACTAGGAAGACTACTCCTCCGTCCTCTTCTATACCATCTAGCTTTTCACTAGAAAAAGGACAAGACTCTAGAAGCGGTCTCGATCCCGGTTTCCGGAAAGATAAAGTCTTGTCTGACTTGGTGAAAGGACTATATCAACCTTAGAGAGGGTCTTCCCCTGACTGTTCAGACTCCCAACCACGTTCTCTTCTCGGACGCATCGGACGTAGGCTGGGGTGCGACATTAGACGGTAGGGAATGCTCGGGATTATGGAACTCGAGTCAAAGGACAATGCATTTCAACTGCAAGGAGCTACTGGCAGTACGTCTGACCTGGAAAAGCTTCAGGTCTCTCCTTCAAGGCAAAGTGGTGGAGGTGAACTCGGACAACACCACGGCTTTGGCGTACATCTCCAAGCAAGGAGGGACCTACACTCTGACATTGTACGAGATCGCAAGGGACCTCCTCACCTGGTCAAAAGGTCTAGACATATCACTAGTAACGAGGTTCATCCAAGGCAACTTGAATGTCATGGCAGATTGTCTCATTCGGAAGGGACAAATAATTCCAACAGAATGGACCCTCCACAAGGATGTATGCAAGAGACTTTGGGCCACCTGGGGCCAGCCAACCATAGATCTCTTCGCAACCTCGATGACCAAGAGGCTCCCAATATTTTGCTCACCAATCCCGGACCCAGCAGCAGTTCATATAGATGCCTTTCTACTAGATTGGTCACATCTAGATCTATATGCATTCCCTCCGTTCAAGATTGTCAACAAGGTACTGCAGAAGTTCGCCTCTCACGAAGGGACAAGGTTGACGCTAGTTGCTTCCCTCTGGCCCGCGAGAGAATGGCTCACCGAGGTACTTCGATGGTTAGTAGACGTTCCCAGAACACTTCCCCTAAGGGTGGACCTTCTACGTCAGCCACGCGTAAAGAAGGTACACCAAGGCCTCCACGCTCTTCGTCTGACTGCCTTCAGACTATCGAAAGACTCTCGAGAGATAGAGGCTTTTCGAAGGAGGCAGCCAGAGCGATTGCTAGAGCAAGGAGAACATCCACCCTTAGAGTCTGCCAATCGAAGTGGGAAATCTTCCGAAACTGGTGCAAGTCAGTATCCGTATCCTCGACCAGTACCTCTGTAACTCAAATAGCTGACTTTCTCTTATATCTGAGGAAAGAACGATCTCTTTCAGCTCCCACTATCAAGGGTTACAGAAGCATGTTGGCATCAGTCTTCCGTCACAGAGGCTTAGATCTTTCCAACAATAAAGATCTACAGGACCTCCTTAAGTCTTTTGAGACCACGAAGGAGCGTCGTTTGGTTACACCTGGTTGGAATTTAGACGTGGTACTAAGATTCCTTATGTCAGACAGGTTCGAACCGCTACAATCAGCCTCCCTGAAAGATCTCACCTTAAAGACTCTTTTCCTGATATGCTTAGCCACAGCTAAAAGAGTCAGTGAGATTCATGTCTTCAGCAAGAACATCGGATTCTCATCCGAAACGGCTACATGTTCTACAACTTGGTTTTCTAGCCAAACACGAGCTGCCTTCTCGGCCTTGACCAATATCGTTCGATATTCCAAACTTATCGTATGGTTGGAAATGAACTAGAAAGAGTCTTATGTCCTGTAAGAGCTCTTAAGTTCTATTTAAAAACCTTTACGAGGCCCGTCTGAAGCTTTATGGTGTTCAGTTAAGAATCCATCTTTGCCTATGTCAAAGAATGCTTTATCCTATTTTATCAGACTGTTAATACGAGAAGCTCATTCCCATCTGAATGAGGAAGACCAAGCTTTGCTGAAGGTAAGGACACACGAAGTAGAGCTGTCGCAACTTCCGTGGCCTTTAAACAAAATAGATCTCTGCAAAGTATAATCGACGCAACCTATTGGAAAAGCAAGTCAGTGTTCGCGTCTTTTTATCTTATGAATGTCCAGTCTCTTTACGAGAACTGCTACACTCTGGGACCATTCGTAGCAACGAGTGCAGTAGTGGGTGAGGGCTCAACCACTACAATTCCCTAATTCCATAACCTTTTTAATCTTTCTCTTGAAATGTTTTATTATTGTTTTTGGGTTGTCCGGAAGGCTAAGAAGCCTTTCGCATCCTACTTGATTTGGCGGGTGGTCAAAGTCATTTCTTGAGAAGCGCCTAGATTAGAGGTTTTGATGAGATCCTGTTGTATGGGTTGCAACCCTTGATACTTCAGATCCTAGGGGTCGCTCAGCATCCTAAGAGGATCGCGAGGCTCCGTAAGGAAGACGTACTTAAAAAGGCAGAGTAATTGTTCAAGTCGACTTCCTTACCAGGTACTTATTTATTTTATGTTTGTTATTTTGAATAACTGCTAAAATGAAATACAAAATACTTAGCTCATGATAATGTAAACATGTAATGCTGGTCTCTACCCACCCCCCTGGGTGTGAATCAGCTTATATGATCACCGGCTAAGTTTAATATTGAAAAATGTTATTTTTATTAATAAAATAAATTTTTGAATATACTTGCCCGGTGATCATATATTAAAGGACCCTCCCTTCCTCCCCAATAGAGACCCAGTGGACCGAGGAGAAAATTGGTTCTTTGTTTACTTGGAGTACTAAGTACCTGCTCGACAGATGGCGCTGTTGATGTACACCCCCACCTGCATAGCGATCGCTGGCGTATTTTGACCGTAGGTTTTTCTGTCGAGCAACAGAGTTGCAGCTTATATGATCACCGGGTAAGTATATTCAAAAATTTATTTTATTAATAAAAATAACATTTTTCAATATTAAACTTACCCGATAATCATGTAGCTGTCAACTCCGTTGCCCGACAGAATTCTATGGAGGGATACGCCAGCTATCACAATACTAGAAGGGGGTGTATTTACCAGCGCCACCTGTGGCCAGGTACTCAAGTACTTCTTGTTGACACCTCCTCAATTATTCCTCTGTCGTGCTTCCGGCAAGACGTTCTGGGATACGCTTATGTTCTTGGAGTATTTTCACGACTTTGGTGAAGTATTTCTCTTTGATTTCGGCTGTCGCTTTACTGGAAAACTTCTATATTAGCTTAGTTAGCTTTTGGAATTAATTTGATTAATTTTGGTGACGAGAGAGTATGAACTCTCGTTCACCTTTCAATGGCCGACCCTTCCCTTAGACGGAAGTGTTGGTGTCTAAGAGAGTATAGACTCTCTTTCTTAATTTTGCTTAACAAAAGTTATAGATTTATTTTATATCTCTCCGCCTCTTATAGGCCTCTTCGATTAACTTCCTTTTATTATAAACTCATTAAAATTAATTTTTATATTTGTTTATATTCGACCTTCCTAATAGTAGGCGGTCTTTTACCGAAGTTAATAAACTTTGAGCCCGTCATTTCGGTTTTACCTGTTAACATATTATGCTATTTCCGCCACAGAGTTTGAAAGATTTTCTTTGACAGTCTCGTACTGTTTTCAAAGCTGAACTAACGTTTTGTTTTGTCTCTGCAGTTGTTGACGTTCAGAACGTTCAACTTGCACTCTATCGTTACGATAGAGAAAGAATGTTCACGGTTTCACGTTGCAGTAAGAGTAACCGTGTCTAGCGTTTTGTTCATTCTTTCTTAACTTAATGGTTTTGATCCTAATAAGGAACTTTTCAGTTTTTTTCCTTTAACAATAATATGTTTTAACGATATATATGATTGGGCTCTTCTCTCAGGTTCTAAGTCAAGAGAGAGAGAGAGAGAGAGAGATAGAGACGGAGGGAGAAAGAGGATAAACGTTTCATTCAAGCCTGCCAGGCGTACGAGTAACGTCGTTATCGTTTTTTTTTTTTTTTTTTTTTTTTTTTTTTTTTTTTTTTTTTGCTCTTCTCCCTAGTCTCTTTAGGGGAAGAAACTAAACGTTTCTAGAGTGATCTAGTGTTTAGTCTCTTTCCAACCACTGATTTATCTTTCATTAGATTTTTCTGTTACATTGTAATTCTGTTTTCGCAATTACTAACTTTGAGAAAGGATAGAATTGCGTATTTCAGGTACAAACCACTTAAAGTTTCGAGTTCAGTGAAATAAGTGCAAACAGAAATCAAAGTGATAAGTGATTAGTGCGTGAGGGTACTTTTGTGCGCGCCAGTCGTCCTCCCAGTCCGGGACCTCTTGCAAGCTCCCAAGCCCAGGGGAGAAGCAATGTCGAAGGGCATAAGGGTTCAGCAGGCCTTGATCGGCGCACAGAAGTATTCTCGGTGGTTGTGGGCGTGTCTTACCGAGACCGTCACTCCCACCCGCAGACGATTGAGCCCTTATTTTGCTCGTCTGCAGAAGAGATTAGGGGAGAAAATAAAGGCAGAGTAACGCTGGTCTCAGGTCTCAAGACTTCTTAAACGTTAAGTCCAGACCTATGCCAGACGTACGAAGTTAAAGTTCACAACCCGAATGCAGTCATTGGGTTAGCTCTGACTCTCCTCAGTCATCAGTTGATTACACTCCGACTAAGAGGAGTAAGGTTCTGCCACAACAGATCTCTGCTGTTAAGGCTTTACCTCAGCAGAACTTAGTGTCTGCCGACCCCAAGTTAACTCTACTGCAGTCCATTCAGTCACAACTTTCGGTCTTGATGCGTGAGTGTCGGGCTGAGAGTGTTGCACCGCCTGCACTCCCTCCACCTGTTCTCGCTGCACCTGTGCTCGCCCAGCCTGCACCTGCTCCGCCTGTGCTCGCCCAGCCTGCACCTGCTCCGCCTGGTCGCAGCACCATCTGCCAGGCGTACGATGTTGTGAACTCTACTACAGTCCATGCAAGCACAGCTTTCGGACTTGATGAGTGAGTGTCGGGCTGAGAGTGTTGCTCCTCCGCCTCCGCCTACACTCCCTCCTCCTACACTCGCTCCGCCTGATCACAGTACCATCTGCCAGGCGTACGATGTTGTGGACTCTACTACAGTCCATGCAAGCACAGCTTTCGGACTTGATGAGTGAGTGTCGGGCTGAGAGTGTTGCTCCTCCGCCTCCGCCTACACTCCCTCCTCCTACACTCGCTCCGCCTGATCACAGTTCCATCTGCCAGGCGTATGATGTTGTGGACTCTACTACAGTCCATGCAAGCACAGCTTTCGGACTTGATGCGTGAGTGTCGGGCTGAGAGTGTTGCACCTCCTGCACTCCCTCCACCTGTTCTCGCTGCACCTGTGCTCGCCCAGCCTGCACCTGCTCCGCCTGTGCTCGCCCAGCCTGCACCTGCTCCGCCTGGTCGCAGCTCCATCTGCCAGGCGTACGATGTTGAACCACTTTCGGAGTTTGCTGTTCACAGTGTTGTTCAGCCTCAGCCTTCTTTAAGGCAACCCTTGCTTTGGGATCAGGAGAGTTACACTCTTCCTCCTCCTCCCCTTGCTGCTCCACCAGTGGTGCAACTCTCGGTTGGGGTACAACAACCTCTCCCCTCCGTGAGTCTGTCTGCTCAACCAGCGCTGCACCGAGTTCAACCCTCATCTAGGCAAGCTCATCTACACCATGCACTTGCGCCTCAGGAGCCTCAGCTTGCTAGAACTTTACCTTGTTCTGCGCAGCCTCAACCTTCTCATGCTCCACTCATCTCTCAGGAACAGGAACGGACTACTCCGCCTCCGTCCTCCGCTCAGCTGGTGCAATCCTTGGGTGCAACTCTTGCTAGGAGTCAACCTCCTTCACCCTTGCACCTGCCTTCTGCTCCGTCTGTTGTTCAGCCTATGCAGTCTGAACCTCAGGTTTTCCCTCAAGTTGAGGAAACCTCTGTTGTTGTTCCAGCTCGTTCTGACTCTGCTGTTCAGCATACCATGGTTTAAACCCCATGCAAGCATGCATAAAGCACTCTAGCACTGGTCATGGAATTTCTGAGAAATGTTAAACGCCATGCACACGCTCTGCTTTCCTTTCAGCAGGCTCTGCTTACAGCAGGCTCTACTTACTACATGCTCAGCATTCAGCATGCTCTGCATTCAGCATGCTCTGCATACAACATGCTCTGCATACAGCATGCTCTGCATTCAGCATGCTCTGCATACAACATGCTCTACATACAGCATGCTCTGCATACAGCATACTCTGCATACATCATGCTCTGCATACCTTACCGCATGCTTCTCAACACATCTTGGGTTGTTGCCAACTCACTAGACTGTCAAGCAGTTTCATAACGTTGCCTTCTAGTCTGCTGCTTTGCACCAGTGAACCCTCACTCAGAGAACTTAGCTTTTCTAGGATAAGGTCCCTGTAGATGAGAAAGTTCTTTTCTCCCTCCTTCTGATATTCCCTTGAGGACTCTGTCATTTGGAGGGAGCCTTTAGCTGCATAACCTCTTATGGACTTTTATTTAAGCATAACTGCTTACAGGGAAGGTAATGGTTACACTTCAGCCGCTAATCCCGTCTGTTACCACACCTGCTCCCATAGACCTTGAGCTGTGTTGCATGACATGCAGTCCAAGCTTAGTCCTTGTTAGAGGATTTTTTGTTTACGGAGTCAATGTGTCACGGGGAAGACGTTCAACAACCAACAGAAGGGACTTGTTGTGACGCAGTGGGCAACCTCAGCAACCCGTTAAGGAGTTGTCTGTACGACCCAGACAGTCTAGACAGATTCGGGTTGTCACTGTACTTCCTCGCTTGCCCATGATTGACAGTTTACAGACTGTGCAGCAGTATCATGATCTTGTGTCCGGCTCCGTCAGACGACTGGCTTTTAAGAGCTCCCTCAAGTCGTCGCTGTCTGGAGATTTTCAAATGGACTATGGATCTGACCAAGGAACTGGGCCTCCTGGTCAATTTTGAGGAGTCTCAGCTCGTTCCATCCCAGACCATTGTCTCCTTGGGTATGGATCTTCAGAGTCGAGCTTTTCGGACTTGTCCGTCGGCCCCAAGGATCTTCCAAGCCCTAGAATGCATCCAGAGCATGCTGAGAAGGAACCGATGCTTAGTCAGGCAGTGGATGAGTCTAACAGGGACACTTTCATCGCTGGCCCTGTTCATCGAGTTAGGGAGACTCCACCTCCGCCCCCTTCAGTATCATCTAGCTGCTCACTGGATAAAGGACATGACGCTAGAGACGGGCTCAGTTCCTGTTTCCGAAGAGATGAGGTCTACTCTAACGTGGTGGAAGAACAGCATTCTTCTCAAGGAAGGTCTACCATTGGCTGTTCAGTCCTCCGACCACCGTCTCTTCTCGGACGCATCGGACACGGGCTGGGGTGCGACACTGGACGGACAGGAATGCTCGGGAACATGGAATCAGGAGCAAAGGACACTTCACATCTATTGCAAGGAGTTGTTGGCAGTTCATTTGGCCTTGATAAACTTCAAGTCCCTCCAGCTTAACAAGGTGGTGGAGGTGAACTCCGACTACACCACAGCCTTGGCTTACATCTCCAAGCAGGGAGGGACTCATTCGAGGAAGTTGTTCGAGATCGCAAGGGACCTCCTCATTTGGTCAAAAGATCGAAAGCTCACGCTGGTAACGAGGCTCATTCAGGGCGATATGAATGTCATGGCAGATCGCCTCAGCCGGAAGGGTCAGGTCTTCCCCACAGAGTGGACCCTTCACAAGAATGTTTGCAGCAGACTTTGGGCCCTGTGGGGTCAGCCAACCATAGATCTATTCGCTACCTCGATGACCAAGAGGCTCCTCTTGTATTGTTCTCCGATTCCAGACCCAGCAGCAGTTCGCGTGGATGCCTTTCTGCTGGATTGGTCCCATCTCAACCTGTATGCATTCCCGCCGTTCAAGATTGTCAACAGGGTACTTCAGAAGTTCGCCTCTCACAAAGGGACACGGCTGACGTTGGTTGCTCCCCTCTGGCTCGCGAGAGAATGGTTCACTGAGGTACTGCAATGGCTGGTCGACGTTCCCAGGACTCTTCCTCCTAGAGTGGACCTTCTGCGTCAACCTCACGTAAAGAAGGTACACCCAACCTCCACGCTCTTCGTCTGACTGCCTTCAGACTATCGAAAGACTCTCAAGAGCTAGAGGCTTTTCGAAGGAGGCAGCCAGAGCGATTGCCAGAGCAAGGACGACATCCACTCTCAGAGTCTATCAGTCTTTATGGGAAGTCTTCCGTAGCTGGTGCAAGGCCAATGCAGTTTTCCTCAACCAGTACCAATGTAACCCAGATTGCTGACTTCCTGTTACATCTAAGGAACGTAAGCTCCCTATCAGCTCCTACGATCAAGGGTTACAGAAGTTTGTTGGCAGCGGTTTTCCGCCACAGAGGCTTGGATCTTTCCTCCAACAAAGATCTACAGGACCTCCTTAGGTCTTTTGAGACCTCAAAGGAACGTCGGTTGTCCACTCCAGGCTGGAATCTAGACGTGGTCCTAAGGTTCCTAATGTCATCAGGATTTGAACCGCTCCAATCAGCCTCTTTTAAGGACCTCACATTAAAAAACTCTTTTCCTCGTGTGCTTAGCAACAGGTAAAAGAGTAAGTGAGATCCACGCCTTCAGCAGGAACATAGGTTTCACATCTGAAACGGCTACATGTTCCTTACAGCTCGGTTTTTTGGCTAAAAACGAGCTTCCTTCCCGTCCTTGGCCTAAGTCGTTCGAGATCCCAAGCCTGTCCAACATGGTGGGGAACGAACTGGAGAGAGTACTTTGCCCAGTTAGAGCTCTTAAGTACTATCTAAAGGTCAAAACCATTACGAGGACAATCAGAAGCCTTATGGTGTGCTATCAAGAAGCCTTCTCTACCAATGTCTAAGAACTCAGTTTCTTACTACATCAGGCTTCTGATTAGAGAAGCAAATTCTCATCTGAAGGAAGAAGACCTTGCTTTGCTGAAGGTAAGGACACATGAAGTGAGAGCTGTGGCTACTTCAGTGGCCTTCAAACAGAACCGTTCTCTGCAGAGTGTTATGGATGCAACCTATTGGAGAAACAAGTCAGTGTTCGCATCATTCTATCTCAAAGATGTCCAGTCTCTTTACGAGTACTGCTACACCCTGGGTCTATTCGTAGCAACGAATGCAGTAGTAGGCGAGGGCTCAGCCACTACATTCCCATAATCCCATAACTTTTTAACCTTTCTCTTGAATACTTTTTATGGGTTGTACGGTCGGCTAAGAAGCCTTCCACATCCTTGTTGATTTGGCGGGTGGTCAATTCTTTCTTGAGAAGCGCCAAGGTTAAAGGTTGTGATGAGGTCCTTTAGTATGGGTTGCAGCCCTGTATACTTTAGCACCTTTGAGTTGATTCAGCCTCCCAAGAGGAACGCTGCGCTCAGTAAGGAAGACGATCTTATTAAAGGCAGAGTAACGGTTCAAGTCGACTTCCTTACCAGGTACTTATTATTTCATTGTTATTGTGGATAACTGATTATATGAAATATGGGATACTTAGCTATCCTTTAATCTTGTACACTGGTTTTCACCCACCCCCCTGGGTGTGAATCAGCTACATGATTATCGGGTAAGTTTAATATTGAAAAATGTTATTTTTATTAATAAAATAAATTTTTGAATATACTTACCCGATAATCATGATTTAATCGACCCTCCCTTCCTCCCCATAGAGAACCAGTGGACCGAGGAATAATTGAGGAGGTGTCAACAAGAAGTACTTGAGTACCTGGCCACAGGTGGCGCTGGTAAATACACCCCCTTCTAGTATTGTGATAGCTGGCGT
>NC_090758.1:75970340-76031520 GCF_036898095.1 Palaemon carinicauda
GTAAGGCTTTTTTTTCTTCCAATAACTGAATGAATTTTTTTGTATAGTTGCCCAACTAAGATGGGCCCTTACATATGAATTACTAATTCTGTCAAGGTTTGGGAGATATACTTCTATTTTCAATATTAAACTTAGCCGGTGATCATATAAGCTGCAACTCTGTTGCTCGACAGAAAAACCTACTGTCTAAATACGGCCAGCGATCGCTATGCAGGTGGGGGTGTACATCAACAGCGCCATCTGTCGAGCAGGGTACTTAGTACTCCAAGTAAACAAAGAACCAATTTTCTCTCTGTCGGGCTACCGGCAAGACCTACTAATACGCTGTTACTAACTGGATTTGTGTTTTCACAACTATTTGGTGAAGTACACTATTCTAGTTTTGAGCTTTCGCTATGCAGGGGTTTTATCTTCATCTCAAAACTTGAACTCGTTTTGGATAGATTTAATCATGGTGACAAAGAGAGTATGGACTCTCTTTCACTTTTAAATGGCCGACCCTTCCCTTAGACGGAAGTGTGTTTAGGTTTTTTAGTAATTTTGCTTAACACGTTATATAGATCTATATATTTTATATCTCTCCGCCTTTATTAGGCCTCTTCGATTAACTTTCCATTTATTATAAACATATAAAAATAAAATTTTTATGTTTTGTTTATATGCGACCTTTCCTGATAGTAGGCCGGGTCCTAACTTGGAACCGAAGTTAATCAACGTTGAGCCCGTTATATCGTATTTAGCCTTTAAAGAATTTAAAACTTTTTAAATGTAATGTTTTATGAAAGAATTTCTTTGATAGTCTTCGTACTGTTTTCAAAAGATGAACTAACGTTTTAGTTTTTTAGACTACGCAGTTGTTGACGTTCAGGACATTCAACATGCGCTCTATCGTTACGATAGAGAGAGAGTGTATCACGGTTTCACTTTGCAGTAAGAGTAAATCGAGTTCTGACGTTTCGTTCATTCTTTCTTAGCTTAAATGGTTTAAATTCTAAATTAAAGGAACTTTTTATTTGGAAAACCTTTCAGTTTTTTCCTTTAGCCAAATAACATGTTTTTTTTTTGACGATATATAATTGGGCTCTTCTCTCAGGTGCGAAATCAAGAGAGAAAGAGAGAGAGAGATTGAGACGGAGGGAGAGAGAGGAGAAAAAAACGTTCCGTTCAAGCGGGGTAACGTTCCCGTTTTACTCTCCTCCCTAGTCGCTGTACGGGGAAGAAGGTAAACGTTTCTAGGGTTTTATTCTTGTCCCCAGGCTATGTGCGGTGAGAGATTGTAAATGTAGTTTATTGAACTAGTGTTTAGTCTCTTTCCCAGCCACTGAATTCTTTATCTTTATATATGTTTTCTGTTTTTTGCTAGTATTAATGAGCTGCATTATACGACTGTTTCGCAATTACTACCTTTTAATGAAGGGTAGAATTGCGTGTTTCAGGTAGAAATCAGTAAAAGTTTCGATTTCAGTGAAATAAGTGCAAAACAGAAAATCGAAGTGATAAAGTGATATGCGCAAAGTGTTACAGTGTTGCGTCCGAGGGTTCGTCTGTTCGTGCCTGTCGTTCACCTAGTCCGGGACCTCTTGCAAGCTCCCAAGCCCAGGGGAGAAGTAATGTCGAGACGACTTATGGGTTCGTCAGGCCTTGATCAACGAACAGACGTTTCCCTCCGTGGTTTCGGGCGTATCATCCCAAGATCGCCCCCACCCACACAAAGACGAGAGATCCCTTTTATTTCTCGTCTGCGGAAGAGGTTTCTCGTAAGAAACCATGGACCAAGGTCTCGCAGCTTATTAAGCGCAAGTCGGTCCCTTCCGCGCAAGTCCAACGGCCCAGTTGTAGCCACTGGGTCAGTTCGGACTCGCTGCAGTCTTCCGACGACTGCTCACCTCCTAAGAGAGGCAAAGCGGTACCGCATCAGGCAGTCACACCGTCTGTTGCCGCACCTGCTCCTGTAGACCCTAAGTGGTCTTTGCTGCAGACCATGCAGTCTCAGTTAACGTCATTGATGCGGGACTTTCGTGCGGAGAAGGTTGACACTGCACCAACCTCTAGCCTACAACCAACACGGTTGTGCGTCCTGTGGACGCTGAGGCGACCTTCTCCCGCACTCCAAGAGAGTCCCGCCACCCATGCGTTCCAGTGTACCCTGCCAGCCGCATGTTGACGTTCAGTAACGCACGGAACCTCCCGTTGACGTTCGCGAGGTACAACAACAGTCTAAGTTGTTTTGTTTTGACGCGGTGCGTCAACCTCCGCATTCTAGAGTTGTTTTGACTGCTCAGTATAGACAGTCAAAGCAGTCTCGAGTGAACACTGTATGTCCTCACGCACCTGTTGTGGTTGACAGTTCACAGACTGTCAAGCAGTTTACATGATGTTGCCTTCTGGTCTGCTACTAATGCACCAGTGCTGGATGTCCTCACGCACCTGTTGTGGTTGACAGTTCAGTTGTTGACAGTTCACAGACTGTCAAGCAGTTACATGACGTTGCCTTCTGGTCTGCTACTAATGCACCAGTGAGAGACTCACTGAGATAACCTAGCTTTTATCGGACAAGGTTCCTGTAGATGAGAAAGTGCTGTTCTCCCTCCTACTGATATTCCCTTGAGGACTCTGTCATTTGGAGAGGAGCCTTAAGCTGCTTAGCCTCCTATGGACTTTAATTAAATCATGATGATTTTTTAAGGATCTTCGTCCGGATCTTGTAACTGCTGCTCCTCGTTCGCCTAACGTCAGAACTTACACTAGGCCTAGCTACTTCGAAGCCGTTGTTTTTAAGCTAGTGCTCTCTCGCTCTCCTAGAGAGCGTTACGTTGGCTAGGCGACTGGTTTTTGCACCAGGAGGAGTTTTAGGGATACAGCCTTTGATTTCCCTTCTTTTAAACTGGCTTATAGAGCGAGAGTCTGATAGGACACGAAAGAAGTTCTCGGCTTGGGAGTTCATGCCTCTGCCCAGATAGACTTCTCAATTCTGGTAGACTCGCCCTGGCGCCTAGCCAGGAGACGCTCCAAGTTGTTTACAGGTCAACTTCTCTACTTTTGTCGAGCCTTTGAAGTTTTGCTGTACTATTATGTCACACATAACAAGGCTTTCAGGGATGGTAAATGGTTCCGCCTCAGTCGCTAACCCCGTCTGTTGCCACACCTGCTCCCGTAGACCCTAAATGGGCTTTGCTGCAAGACATGCAGTCCAAGCTTGCGTCCTTGATAGAGGACTTAAATGCGGAGAAGAACCTTCTGGCCAACAACCTTCCAACCGGTTGGTTGTGCGCCCTGTTGACGCTGAGGTAACCTACTCGCGTCTGCCAGCTTAGGTGGTTCCTCCTTCTGGCTAACAACCTTCCAACCGGTCGGTTGTGCGCCCTGTTGACGCTGAGGTAACCTACTCGCGTCTGCCAGCTTAGGTGGTTCCTCCACCGATGCGACCCAGTGTGGGTTGCCAGTCGCACGTTGACGTTAAGCGACGCTCGGAGGTGGTTGTTGACGTTCAGGACGTTCAACAACCAGCAGAGGTAACTTGTTGTGACGCAGTGCGTCAACCTCAGCAACCCGGTAGGGTGTTGACTGCACAACCCAGACAGTCTAGACAGTTTCGGGTTGACGCTGTACTTCCTCGCGCACCCATGGTTGTTGACAGTTCACAGACTGTGCAGCAGTGCCATGATATTGCGTCCGGCTCCGTCACGCATCCACCAGTGCGACCGGATTCAGCGAGTCAGACGTTGCCCACTCCGTTGCCGTTTCCCCATCAGTTTCGGATGAGGAACCCTCTGATGAGGACGTTGCTGAACAAGACGATCAGCCCCCAGCCCTGCTATCCATCCAGAAGATGCTGAAGAAGGAACGCTGCCCAGTCAGGCTGTGGATGAGTCTGGTAGGGACACTGTCATCCGTGGATCAATTTGTGTCACTAGGAAGACTACTCCTCCGTCCTCTTCTATACCATCTAGCTTTTCACTAGAAAAAGGACAAGACTCTAGAAGCGGTCTCGATCCCGGTTTCCGGAAAGATAAAGTCTTGTCTGACTTGGTGAAAGGACTATATCAACCTTAGAGAGGGTCTTCCCCTGACTGTTCAGACTCCCAACCACGTTCTCTTCTCGGACGCATCGGACGTAGGCTGGGGTGCGACATTAGACGGTAGGGAATGCTCGGGATTATGGAACTCGAGTCAAAGGACAATGCATTTCAACTGCAAGGAGCTACTGGCAGTACGTCTGACCTGGAAAAGCTTCAGGTCTCTCCTTCAAGGCAAAGTGGTGGAGGTGAACTCGGACAACACCACGGCTTTGGCGTACATCTCCAAGCAAGGAGGGACCTACACTCTGACATTGTACGAGATCGCAAGGGACCTCCTCACCTGGTCAAAAGGTCTAGACATATCACTAGTAACGAGGTTCATCCAAGGCAACTTGAATGTCATGGCAGATTGTCTCATTCGGAAGGGACAAATAATTCCAACAGAATGGACCCTCCACAAGGATGTATGCAAGAGACTTTGGGCCACCTGGGGCCAGCCAACCATAGATCTCTTCGCAACCTCGATGACCAAGAGGCTCCCAATATTTTGCTCACCAATCCCGGACCCAGCAGCAGTTCATATAGATGCCTTTCTACTAGATTGGTCACATCTAGATCTATATGCATTCCCTCCGTTCAAGATTGTCAACAAGGTACTGCAGAAGTTCGCCTCTCACGAAGGGACAAGGTTGACGCTAGTTGCTTCCCTCTGGCCCGCGAGAGAATGGCTCACCGAGGTACTTCGATGGTTAGTAGACGTTCCCAGAACACTTCCCCTAAGGGTGGACCTTCTACGTCAGCCACGCGTAAAGAAGGTACACCAAGGCCTCCACGCTCTTCGTCTGACTGCCTTCAGACTATCGAAAGACTCTCGAGAGATAGAGGCTTTTCGAAGGAGGCAGCCAGAGCGATTGCTAGAGCAAGGAGAACATCCACCCTTAGAGTCTGCCAATCGAAGTGGGAAATCTTCCGAAACTGGTGCAAGTCAGTATCCGTATCCTCGACCAGTACCTCTGTAACTCAAATAGCTGACTTTCTCTTATATCTGAGGAAAGAACGATCTCTTTCAGCTCCCACTATCAAGGGTTACAGAAGCATGTTGGCATCAGTCTTCCGTCACAGAGGCTTAGATCTTTCCAACAATAAAGATCTACAGGACCTCCTTAAGTCTTTTGAGACCACGAAGGAGCGTCGTTTGGTTACACCTGGTTGGAATTTAGACGTGGTACTAAGATTCCTTATGTCAGACAGGTTCGAACCGCTACAATCAGCCTCCCTGAAAGATCTCACCTTAAAGACTCTTTTCCTGATATGCTTAGCCACAGCTAAAAGAGTCAGTGAGATTCATGTCTTCAGCAAGAACATCGGATTCTCATCCGAAACGGCTACATGTTCTACAACTTGGTTTTCTAGCCAAACACGAGCTGCCTTCTCGGCCTTGACCAATATCGTTCGATATTCCAAACTTATCGTATGGTTGGAAATGAACTAGAAAGAGTC
The DNA here is from genome assembly GCF_036898095.1 of Palaemon carinicauda. Classification (NCBI taxonomy): domain Eukaryota; kingdom Metazoa; phylum Arthropoda; class Malacostraca; order Decapoda; family Palaemonidae; genus Palaemon; species Palaemon carinicauda. The sequence continues at coordinate 75,975,860 of NC_090758.1, forward strand.
TTATGTCCTGTAAGAGCTCTTAAGTTCTATTTAAAAACCTTTACGAGGCCCGTCTGAAGCTTTATGGTGTTCAGTTAAGAATCCATCTTTGCCTATGTCAAAGAATGCTTTATCCTATTTTATCAGACTGTTAATACGAGAAGCTCATTCCCATCTGAATGAGGAAGACCAAGCTTTGCTGAAGGTAAGGACACACGAAGTAGAGCTGTCGCAACTTCCGTGGCCTTTAAACAAAATAGATCTCTGCAAAGTATAATCGACGCAACCTATTGGAAAAGCAAGTCAGTGTTCGCGTCTTTTTATCTTATGAATGTCCAGTCTCTTTACGAGAACTGCTACACTCTGGGACCATTCGTAGCAACGAGTGCAGTAGTGGGTGAGGGCTCAACCACTACAATTCCCTAATTCCATAACCTTTTTAATCTTTCTCTTGAAATGTTTTATTATTGTTTTTGGGTTGTCCGGAAGGCTAAGAAGCCTTTCGCATCCTACTTGATTTGGCGGGTGGTCAAAGTCATTTCTTGAGAAGCGCCTAGATTAGAGGTTTTGATGAGATCCTGTTGTATGGGTTGCAACCCTTGATACTTCAGATCCTAGGGGTCGCTCAGCATCCTAAGAGGATCGCGAGGCTCCGTAAGGAAGACGTACTTAAAAAGGCAGAGTAATTGTTCAAGTCGACTTCCTTACCAGGTACTTATTTATTTTATGTTTGTTATTTTGAATAACTGCTAAAATGAAATACAAAATACTTAGCTCATGATAATGTAAACATGTAATGCTGGTCTCTACCCACCCCCCTGGGTGTGAATCAGCTTATATGATCACCGGCTAAGTTTAATATTGAAAAATGTTATTTTTATTAATAAAATAAATTTTTGAATATACTTGCCCGGTGATCATATATTAAAGGACCCTCCCTTCCTCCCCAATAGAGACCCAGTGGACCGAGGAGAAAATTGGTTCTTTGTTTACTTGGAGTACTAAGTACCTGCTCGACAGATGGCGCTGTTGATGTACACCCCCACCTGCATAGCGATCGCTGGCGTATTTTGACCGTAGGTTTTTCTGTCGAGCAACAGAGTTGCAGCTTATATGATCACCGGGTAAGTATATTCAAAAATTTATTTTATTAATAAAAATAACATTTTTCAATATTAAACTTACCCGATAATCATGTAGCTGTCAACTCCGTTGCCCGACAGAATTCTATGGAGGGATACGCCAGCTATCACAATACTAGAAGGGGGTGTATTTACCAGCGCCACCTGTGGCCAGGTACTCAAGTACTTCTTGTTGACACCTCCTCAATTATTCCTCTGTCGTGCTTCCGGCAAGACGTTCTGGGATACGCTTATGTTCTTGGAGTATTTTCACGACTTTGGTGAAGTATTTCTCTTTGATTTCGGCTGTCGCTTTACTGGAAAACTTCTATATTAGCTTAGTTAGCTTTTGGAATTAATTTGATTAATTTTGGTGACGAGAGAGTATGAACTCTCGTTCACCTTTCAATGGCCGACCCTTCCCTTAGACGGAAGTGTTGGTGTCTAAGAGAGTATAGACTCTCTTTCTTAATTTTGCTTAACAAAAGTTATAGATTTATTTTATATCTCTCCGCCTCTTATAGGCCTCTTCGATTAACTTCCTTTTATTATAAACTCATTAAAATTAATTTTTATATTTGTTTATATTCGACCTTCCTAATAGTAGGCGGTCTTTTACCGAAGTTAATAAACTTTGAGCCCGTCATTTCGGTTTTACCTGTTAACATATTATGCTATTTCCGCCACAGAGTTTGAAAGATTTTCTTTGACAGTCTCGTACTGTTTTCAAAGCTGAACTAACGTTTTGTTTTGTCTCTGCAGTTGTTGACGTTCAGAACGTTCAACTTGCACTCTATCGTTACGATAGAGAAAGAATGTTCACGGTTTCACGTTGCAGTAAGAGTAACCGTGTCTAGCGTTTTGTTCATTCTTTCTTAACTTAATGGTTTTGATCCTAATAAGGAACTTTTCAGTTTTTTTCCTTTAACAATAATATGTTTTAACGATATATATGATTGGGCTCTTCTCTCAGGTTCTAAGTCAAGAGAGAGAGAGAGAGAGAGAGATAGAGACGGAGGGAGAAAGAGGATAAACGTTTCATTCAAGCCTGCCAGGCGTACGAGTAACGTCGTTATCGTTTTTTTTTTTTTTTTTTTTTTTTTTTTTTTTTTTTTTTTTGCTCTTCTCCCTAGTCTCTTTAGGGGAAGAAACTAAACGTTTCTAGAGTGATCTAGTGTTTAGTCTCTTTCCAACCACTGATTTATCTTTCATTAGATTTTTCTGTTACATTGTAATTCTGTTTTCGCAATTACTAACTTTGAGAAAGGATAGAATTGCGTATTTCAGGTACAAACCACTTAAAGTTTCGAGTTCAGTGAAATAAGTGCAAACAGAAATCAAAGTGATAAGTGATTAGTGCGTGAGGGTACTTTTGTGGCGCGCCAGTCGTCCTCCCAGTCCGGGACCTCTTGCAAGCTCCCAAGCCCAGGGGAGAAGCAATGTCGAAGGGCATAAGGGTTCAGCAGGCCTTGATCGGCGCACAGAAGTATTCTCGGTGGTTGTGGGCGTGTCTTACCGAGACCGTCACTCCCACCCGCAGACGATTGAGCCCTTATTTTGCTCGTCTGCAGAAGAGATTAGGGGAGAAAATAAAGGCAGAGTAACGCTGGTCTCAGGTCTCAAGACTTCTTAAACGTTAAGTCCAGACCTATGCCAGACGTACGAAGTTAAAGTTCACAACCCGAATGCAGTCATTGGGTTAGCTCTGACTCTCCTCAGTCATCAGTTGATTACACTCCGACTAAGAGGAGTAAGGTTCTGCCACAACAGATCTCTGCTGTTAAGGCTTTACCTCAGCAGAACTTAGTGTCTGCCGACCCCAAGTTAACTCTACTGCAGTCCATTCAGTCACAACTTTCGGTCTTGATGCGTGAGTGTCGGGCTGAGAGTGTTGCACCGCCTGCACTCCCTCCACCTGTTCTCGCTGCACCTGTGCTCGCCCAGCCTGCACCTGCTCCGCCTGTGCTCGCCCAGCCTGCACCTGCTCCGCCTGGTCGCAGCACCATCTGCCAGGCGTACGATGTTGTGAACTCTACTACAGTCCATGCAAGCACAGCTTTCGGACTTGATGAGTGAGTGTCGGGCTGAGAGTGTTGCTCCTCCGCCTCCGCCTACACTCCCTCCTCCTACACTCGCTCCGCCTGATCACAGTACCATCTGCCAGGCGTACGATGTTGTGGACTCTACTACAGTCCATGCAAGCACAGCTTTCGGACTTGATGAGTGAGTGTCGGGCTGAGAGTGTTGCTCCTCCGCCTCCGCCTACACTCCCTCCTCCTACACTCGCTCCGCCTGATCACAGTTCCATCTGCCAGGCGTATGATGTTGTGGACTCTACTACAGTCCATGCAAGCACAGCTTTCGGACTTGATGCGTGAGTGTCGGGCTGAGAGTGTTGCACCTCCTGCACTCCCTCCACCTGTTCTCGCTGCACCTGTGCTCGCCCAGCCTGCACCTGCTCCGCCTGTGCTCGCCCAGCCTGCACCTGCTCCGCCTGGTCGCAGCTCCATCTGCCAGGCGTACGATGTTGAACCACTTTCGGAGTTTGCTGTTCACAGTGTTGTTCAGCCTCAGCCTTCTTTAAGGCAACCCTTGCTTTGGGATCAGGAGAGTTACACTCTTCCTCCTCCTCCCCTTGCTGCTCCACCAGTGGTGCAACTCTCGGTTGGGGTACAACAACCTCTCCCCTCCGTGAGTCTGTCTGCTCAACCAGCGCTGCACCGAGTTCAACCCTCATCTAGGCAAGCTCATCTACACCATGCACTTGCGCCTCAGGAGCCTCAGCTTGCTAGAACTTTACCTTGTTCTGCGCAGCCTCAACCTTCTCATGCTCCACTCATCTCTCAGGAACAGGAACGGACTACTCCGCCTCCGTCCTCCGCTCAGCTGGTGCAATCCTTGGGTGCAACTCTTGCTAGGAGTCAACCTCCTTCACCCTTGCACCTGCCTTCTGCTCCGTCTGTTGTTCAGCCTATGCAGTCTGAACCTCAGGTTTTCCCTCAAGTTGAGGAAACCTCTGTTGTTGTTCCAGCTCGTTCTGACTCTGCTGTTCAGCATACCATGGTTTAAACCCCATGCAAGCATGCATAAAGCACTCTAGCACTGGTCATGGAATTTCTGAGAAATGTTAAACGCCATGCACACGCTCTGCTTTCCTTTCAGCAGGCTCTGCTTACAGCAGGCTCTACTTACTACATGCTCAGCATTCAGCATGCTCTGCATTCAGCATGCTCTGCATACAACATGCTCTGCATACAGCATGCTCTGCATTCAGCATGCTCTGCATACAACATGCTCTACATACAGCATGCTCTGCATACAGCATACTCTGCATACATCATGCTCTGCATACCTTACCGCATGCTTCTCAACACATCTTGGGTTGTTGCCAACTCACTAGACTGTCAAGCAGTTTCATAACGTTGCCTTCTAGTCTGCTGCTTTGCACCAGTGAACCCTCACTCAGAGAACTTAGCTTTTCTAGGATAAGGTCCCTGTAGATGAGAAAGTTCTTTTCTCCCTCCTTCTGATATTCCCTTGAGGACTCTGTCATTTGGAGGGAGCCTTTAGCTGCATAACCTCTTATGGACTTTTATTTAAGCATAACTGCTTACAGGGAAGGTAATGGTTACACTTCAGCCGCTAATCCCGTCTGTTACCACACCTGCTCCCATAGACCTTGAGCTGTGTTGCATGACATGCAGTCCAAGCTTAGTCCTTGTTAGAGGATTTTTTGTTTACGGAGTCAATGTGTCACGGGGAAGACGTTCAACAACCAACAGAAGGGACTTGTTGTGACGCAGTGGGCAACCTCAGCAACCCGTTAAGGAGTTGTCTGTACGACCCAGACAGTCTAGACAGATTCGGGTTGTCACTGTACTTCCTCGCTTGCCCATGATTGACAGTTTACAGACTGTGCAGCAGTATCATGATCTTGTGTCCGGCTCCGTCAGACGACTGGCTTTTAAGAGCTCCCTCAAGTCGTCGCTGTCTGGAGATTTTCAAATGGACTATGGATCTGACCAAGGAACTGGGCCTCCTGGTCAATTTTGAGGAGTCTCAGCTCGTTCCATCCCAGACCATTGTCTCCTTGGGTATGGATCTTCAGAGTCGAGCTTTTCGGACTTGTCCGTCGGCCCCAAGGATCTTCCAAGCCCTAGAATGCATCCAGAGCATGCTGAGAAGGAACCGATGCTTAGTCAGGCAGTGGATGAGTCTAACAGGGACACTTTCATCGCTGGCCCTGTTCATCGAGTTAGGGAGACTCCACCTCCGCCCCCTTCAGTATCATCTAGCTGCTCACTGGATAAAGGACATGACGCTAGAGACGGGCTCAGTTCCTGTTTCCGAAGAGATGAGGTCTACTCTAACGTGGTGGAAGAACAGCATTCTTCTCAAGGAAGGTCTACCATTGGCTGTTCAGTCCTCCGACCACCGTCTCTTCTCGGACGCATCGGACACGGGCTGGGGTGCGACACTGGACGGACAGGAATGCTCGGGAACATGGAATCAGGAGCAAAGGACACTTCACATCTATTGCAAGGAGTTGTTGGCAGTTCATTTGGCCTTGATAAACTTCAAGTCCCTCCAGCTTAACAAGGTGGTGGAGGTGAACTCCGACTACACCACAGCCTTGGCTTACATCTCCAAGCAGGGAGGGACTCATTCGAGGAAGTTGTTCGAGATCGCAAGGGACCTCCTCATTTGGTCAAAAGATCGAAAGCTCACGCTGGTAACGAGGCTCATTCAGGGCGATATGAATGTCATGGCAGATCGCCTCAGCCGGAAGGGTCAGGTCTTCCCCACAGAGTGGACCCTTCACAAGAATGTTTGCAGCAGACTTTGGGCCCTGTGGGGTCAGCCAACCATAGATCTATTCGCTACCTCGATGACCAAGAGGCTCCTCTTGTATTGTTCTCCGATTCCAGACCCAGCAGCAGTTCGCGTGGATGCCTTTCTGCTGGATTGGTCCCATCTCAACCTGTATGCATTCCCGCCGTTCAAGATTGTCAACAGGGTACTTCAGAAGTTCGCCTCTCACAAAGGGACACGGCTGACGTTGGTTGCTCCCCTCTGGCTCGCGAGAGAATGGTTCACTGAGGTACTGCAATGGCTGGTCGACGTTCCCAGGACTCTTCCTCCTAGAGTGGACCTTCTGCGTCAACCTCACGTAAAGAAGGTACACCCAACCTCCACGCTCTTCGTCTGACTGCCTTCAGACTATCGAAAGACTCTCAAGAGCTAGAGGCTTTTCGAAGGAGGCAGCCAGAGCGATTGCCAGAGCAAGGACGACATCCACTCTCAGAGTCTATCAGTCTTTATGGGAAGTCTTCCGTAGCTGGTGCAAGGCCAATGCAGTTTTCCTCAACCAGTACCAATGTAACCCAGATTGCTGACTTCCTGTTACATCTAAGGAACGTAAGCTCCCTATCAGCTCCTACGATCAAGGGTTACAGAAGTTTGTTGGCAGCGGTTTTCCGCCACAGAGGCTTGGATCTTTCCTCCAACAAAGATCTACAGGACCTCCTTAGGTCTTTTGAGACCTCAAAGGAACGTCGGTTGTCCACTCCAGGCTGGAATCTAGACGTGGTCCTAAGGTTCCTAATGTCATCAGGATTTGAACCGCTCCAATCAGCCTCTTTTAAGGACCTCACATTAAAAAACTCTTTTCCTCGTGTGCTTAGCAACAGGTAAAAGAGTAAGTGAGATCCACGCCTTCAGCAGGAACATAGGTTTCACATCTGAAACGGCTACATGTTCCTTACAGCTCGGTTTTTTGGCTAAAAACGAGCTTCCTTCCCGTCCTTGGCCTAAGTCGTTCGAGATCCCAAGCCTGTCCAACATGGTGGGGAACGAACTGGAGAGAGTACTTTGCCCAGTTAGAGCTCTTAAGTACTATCTAAAGGTCAAAACCATTACGAGGACAATCAGAAGCCTTATGGTGTGCTATCAAGAAGCCTTCTCTACCAATGTCTAAGAACTCAGTTTCTTACTACATCAGGCTTCTGATTAGAGAAGCAAATTCTCATCTGAAGGAAGAAGACCTTGCTTTGCTGAAGGTAAGGACACATGAAGTGAGAGCTGTGGCTACTTCAGTGGCCTTCAAACAGAACCGTTCTCTGCAGAGTGTTATGGATGCAACCTATTGGAGAAACAAGTCAGTGTTCGCATCATTCTATCTCAAAGATGTCCAGTCTCTTTACGAGTACTGCTACACCCTGGGTCTATTCGTAGCAACGAATGCAGTAGTAGGCGAGGGCTCAGCCACTACATTCCCATAATCCCATAACTTTTTAACCTTTCTCTTGAATACTTTTTATGGGTTGTACGGTCGGCTAAGAAGCCTTCCACATCCTTGTTGATTTGGCGGGTGGTCAATTCTTTCTTGAGAAGCGCCAAGGTTAAAGGTTGTGATGAGGTCCTTTAGTATGGGTTGCAGCCCTGTATACTTTAGCACCTTTGAGTTGATTCAGCCTCCCAAGAGGAACGCTGCGCTCAGTAAGGAAGACGATCTTATTAAAGGCAGAGTAACGGTTCAAGTCGACTTCCTTACCAGGTACTTATTATTTCATTGTTATTGTGGATAACTGATTATATGAAATATGGGATACTTAGCTATCCTTTAATCTTGTACACTGGTTTTCACCCACCCCCCTGGGTGTGAATCAGCTACATGATTATCGGGTAAGTTTAATATTGAAAAATGTTATTTTTATTAATAAAATAAATTTTTGAATATACTTACCCGATAATCATGATTTAATCGACCCTCCCTTCCTCCCCATAGAGAACCAGTGGACCGAGGAATAATTGAGGAGGTGTCAACAAGAAGTACTTGAGTACCTGGCCACAGGTGGCGCTGGTAAATACACCCCCTTCTAGTATTGTGATAGCTGGCGTATCCCTCCATAGAATTCTGTCGGGCAACGGAGTTGACAGCTACATGATTATCGGGTAAGTATATTCAAAAATTTATTTTATTAATAAAAATAACATTTTTCAGTGAACATTTGAGATCAAGTATTGTTTTTTATTACAGGTTGACGTCATTTACTGAAGCTTTTACTCGAGAATGTGGACGTCTCCCGAATTGGTTAAAAAATCCAGCAGAAGATGGATGACGGAACTTTATTGGCCTCTGGAACAGCGAGAATAGATCAAACCGTAAACAAGAATAGTACGATGGAACTGCAAAAGACTGAATTGACAGGTACCTACTCATTTTGAAACTGTGATACTACTGTAGTGCTTTTAAGCCAGATACCTAAAGAACCTTGTCATATATTATTAAAGCATTATCTTCTTGTAATTTAAGAGACATGAACTTCCCCGCACATCTCATCTTTTTTTTTTTCCGTTCATTGCTTTAGGTTGACAGAGGTGTCATAGATTCTCAATCTTAGTCCCCCCAAATAGACAAAACACTCCTAGTTTGTTCGTGTTCTTCCATTTTCATTGATGTCACAATACAGATCAGAATAGCCACATTAACACTTGAGTCTCTCTCTGTCTCAGTTGTATACATATTAAACAAACCCATTTTATTCATGCTATAATGCAATATAGGTTAAGAGGAGGTGACTTTTAATATACTACTAACTGATGAGCAAAAGTAAGTCTTAGAGACTCTTCTGTTGTACAGTAGACTGTACAGTATTGTTAACCCTTTTACCACTAAAGGATGTACTGGTACGTTTCACAAAACTCATCCCTTTACCCCCATGGATGTACCGGTACGTCCTTGCAAAATAATGCTATTTAAATTTTTTTTGCATATTTTTAATAATTCTTTGAGAAACTTCAGGCATTTTCCAAGAGAATGAGACCAACCTGACCTCTCTATGACGAAAATTAAGGCTGTTAGAGCAATTTAAAAAAAAATATACTGCAAAATGTTCGTGAAAAAAAATAACCCTTGGGGGTTAAGGGTTGGAAATTTCCAAAAGGCCTGGGGGTAAAAGGGTTAATTTTTACCACATTCTTTTCACATTTATTTTTGCGATTATTGTACAGTTAAGTATTCCTTTCTATACGTATTTACATTTGGTCGAGTGCCGTGTAACTATCGGGTGCCATGCTATATTTAAATGCCTTTGTCAAGCCCTTTACTTCCTGCATCTAGCATTAGTATTTGTTTTTTATCTTTTCACATTTGAGAATGGCTACTATTAGCTACAAGTACTGTTTCTTTCCAAGTACAATAAGACTTTTTATCATAAAAAAAAGAATCTTCCTTCAACTGTCACATGTACTTTATATACTGTACACGTCCTTCATCATATGGACCTGTAAAAGCAGATGTACTTTATGTACATTATGCCTCTTTTATAGTATTGAGCAGTCATTGCAAACATATTACCTTTGGAACAAGCAATTATTCCAGCAGGGTAGATGTCGCCTTAGAGATATCTTAATTCTTTCATTTATTAATAAGAACACATCTGAACTCCTCTAAACCTTTCCAGCATTTTGGCATGAATGATAAATGTTTTTTGCTTATCGAATAAAAACGATCTTTTATTTCAACGTTTGCTTACAGAATAGGGTTACATCAACTCTCAGGTTGGTTCAAAGTCTTAACTTTTATTATGTAGATAGATATCATTATCTTTGTTTTGAAAGAGTTCCTCTGAGGGTAATAAAAGCTTTAACAGAACAGGTTTATGTAATTAAAAAGATGCTGTTTGCAGGTTTCCCTAAAGTTGACATATTCTGTAAAGTAATCCATTGCACGATTCTTCTTTCTTTCTAGAATACAGATAGTTTCTTACCTTGACTAAGTCTCATCTTTGAAAAAAGAGAAGCAGTCCAAACACTCTCTCTCTCTCTCTCTCTCTCTCTCTCTCTCTCTCTCTCTCTCTCTCTCTCTCTCTCTCTCTCTCTCTCTTTTTTTTTTCCAGAATTTACATAGGGTCAAATCCATGACACAAATTTGGCTAAATTAGGTGGGAGGGCTGAGGCAGACTGTACCATCCCTAACATGGAATCCCTTTTTATTAGTAGTAAATAAACATTTAATCTTAAGTTTCTGTGAGAGAATCTTTTGACACCTCCGCCTCATATCTGGAAGCTGACGTGAGCCCTTGGGAAGGCTTGGCGGGAAGTGGCTGATTCCATGCGTCGAGATGTACTATCAACGAGTCAGCATCGCTTTTATCTTCTTGGTCCAAATAGCAGAAGGTATGTTTGCCAATTTTAAAGTCTAATGATTTTTTGTTCCTACACATATGCAAACCGTTTTCGTTTAAATAGGAGTAGGCTGCACTATGTCTTCAGCACAAGCTAGAAAGGCCATTGAATCTTTAACAAGGTATGTGGTGTGACCCACTCTAATGCCCGACTATACAATGTCACTTTTGGTTTTGGCTGCAAAGTTTACTCGTTGCAAATTTTCTGATTGCTGAATATATTCTTACCCTGCACAGGACAACTATGCAACTCATTTAAGGGGACATATTCTGTGTAGGTCTTGACGAGAGGTGGAAGGACTGTCCCTTTTACCTTTCCTTGTTGTCCTCTCGAGTGGATGAAGCAGTATCAAACTTTTCGTGCTGGTTGGATGAATGAGACTGATCAGTTATGTAGCAGAGAATCTTAGAAACAATGCCTCCATCTTTTTTACAAGTGGGAGGATGGGTTAGTGTCTTCCATTCACTTTTGTGGCCTTGACATCGAGTCTGACACTCCCAGCGTTATCTACATTATAGAGAGAGATAGGTTTTGTGTGAATTATTACTAACTTCCTCCTAAACCAACACTGGGCAAGGCCCTAAAAGATTCTATAGCTATATGGTAAGCTGTTTAGAAATTCTTGGCGTCTTCTTTCTCTCTCTTACGCGGGACTAGGATAGATGACGTGTCCATGGAATAAGAGAACCTTCTAGTATTGTTTCAGGGGAGGGCCTAAGCATGAGTCTCCTTGAGCCAAAGGTCAGATGTGACATGGTACAGTCATACAGATGGGTCATTCTAGGTCGCAGTTATACATACTCCTACATAAAGAAATCAGGTTTGCATAGTTAGGTAAAATACTTTTGAATACAGTAGTACATTTTGGTAATTTTATTGGAAATGGGAATAATTATTAGGGTATTTATTCAGTATCTGTTCATCTGTTTTTATTTCGATGCCATTTTTGTCATTTTTATAGTGTTCATGCAAAAGTCAAAGGCATTTGCAGTGGTTTTAAAAAAGTTCTAGAGGTAGACAGGTATTAAATAAAAAACACCTCTTTATTGTTAGAGATGTGAAAGTAAGGAAGACATCCCAAAGAGTGGTATCCACTCACCGGCAAAACTTTGCGACAAGAATTCCTTTTGTTTCTGCTGATGACATAACAACCAAGTGTGTGTCTGCTTTAATCTATCTGTGTTTGATTTTTTGGTGTGATTTGTTATGTTTCATTATTAAATGAATCTCTGTTGTTATCCAATGCTTTTATTGGTGTTTTGTGTGGTAATAAAGCAGATGGTTCTTGCCTTTTCCTATTTCCCTTCTGTCTCGGTTGATAATTATAGAAAGGTTTTCAGCCGGATAGGAAACATTTGTTCAACTCCTTTCCCTTCTCCTGGGTGACCTCTTTATATTCTTCATCTGTTGGAAGAAGGAATATTCTTTGACAAATATGCTTTATAATGTGCGAGGTGTTGATGAAGTATTGGTTAACATCGCACGGTAATAAGAGGTTTTATACCCAGAAGTAGTTAAGTAGAGTAGGATGGGCTGTGAAATATCTGCAGCCTTTATTTTAGGCACAGGTATTGGTATCTTTCACTTAATACTGCAATCCTACTAGAAAACCTATTTTCATTATTTTCATGTATTCCTAGAGAATGGCTAAATGTCGGGATTATGATATAATATTCTTGAAGGTATTGACTTAGCTTGCTTACAAAATATACTTCAGGAATTAATTCTTACAGAATGCTCTTATAACCCTTGACTTTTATGCCTGCCAGTGCATTCTACCCTTCCAATTTACAAAGAAAGATAATGCAACCTCAAACAGATGAAAAAATGCATGAAGTGTGAGTATTGTCAATCTATATGTTTTCGAGGGAAGATTTGTTGTCTGCAAAGAGAAGGTATTCAAATTCTGCTGACCTGAATGAAGGATTAGTTTTCAATGCAAGAGGTTTATTTGACACCTGAAACTATGTTTTAAACTGAAGACGTGGTTTTTTCATGTATCTCTGGTGTAAGATGGACACAATTTACTATTGTTATTATACTGGTGTTGCCTCCGATGCCTTAGATGACCGCGGAGGTAGCAGCAGTAGGGGATTCAGCATTATGAAGCTTCATCTGTGGTGGATTATGTGGGAGGGTGGGCTGTGGCATCCCTAGCAGTACCAGCCGAACTCAGTTGAGTCCCTTGTTAGGCTGGAGGAACGTAGAGAGTAGAGGTCCCCTTTTTGTTTCTGTTTCATTTGTTGATGTCGGCTACCCCCCAAAATTGGGGGAAGTGCCTTGGTATATGTATTTATGTATTATATTAACATAGAAGAGGATTGTCTGTGTTGAATAAGTCAACAGCTAAATGATTTCCTCTCCAACGAAGTGTCTTCCCAAATGGTAATCTTTTTTTCTGATATCTCTCAACTATATGAGGTCTGATTCCTCATTCGAGGCACAGGAAAAGTCTTGGCAGCTTGTGTTTACACTCTCATGATCAGCAACTAGAATGTCCAGGATGTTTTCCAATGAAAGGCTCTTTTCAACTTTCTACAAGGAGTTTTCTTGGCTACTCCCACTCCTGAATTACAAGTTTATCGAATCCTTACTGAAAATAAAGGAGCCTAATTCTTGTTGGAAATAGATGAGTACACTCACTGTATTATAATCAAAAGAAGTTTCCCTTAAGTGAATAAAACTTCTGATTATACAACCTCGGACCAACATGGGCTATCACGATGCCTAAGGACTTTGATGCCGTGTACCTTCAAAAACCAACTGGAAACCATATCAGAACTCACATCAGGTGTGGTGTGTAGACACAAATGACGCCCATCCGATTTCAAGATGTGTACCACATTAACACAACGGGGTTTCATTAATGTTAAACTTTGGTACACTTAATTTTTACTTATGAGTGGTATTGTCATCTGTGTAAGTTTGGAGGAAGTTGTGGTGCATTATAGTAGATGGTCATTGTAAGAGGACTCCATGCTGCAAGAAAATATCTTTTATGATATTCTGTTTATCATTTCATCAATCCAGAAGAGTTGAACAGAATCCCAAATGAATTTTTACAATATCAAATAATTAATTTTCCATATATCCAGTTTAAAGACGGAATAGTTCCATAGGCTTAGAATTATCTTATTCAATCAGCATTATTCCCGAAGATTTGGTTAATGGATCCATTTTTCCTCTGTGGGACACTGCAAAATCAGACCTTTGTTCTCTAGTGTTGGGTAGTGCCATAGCATCAGTACCATGGTCTTCCCCTGTCTCGGGTAAAGTTTTCTTACTTGAGGGAACACTCAGGCCCATTATTCTGTTTCCTTATTTCCTTTCCTCACTTGGCTATTTTCCTTGTTTGAGCCTATAAGGCTTATAGTATCCTGCTTTTCCAACTAGGGTTGTAGCTTAGCTAGTAATAATAATACTATTTACATCAAAGATAAAGATACAGAGTTTCTGTTTGTGTGGACTTCCCTAGAAGATCTGTAGCCGGTCTTTGAGAACCATTTCGGTACCTTTTCAGCTTTTTGGAAACTGATTTGTACTGTCGCATTGTGTTTTGGAAATCTGTTTATACTCCATGTAGCAGCAGTAGGGGACTCAGCAGTATGAAGCTTCATCTGTGGTGGGAAATGTGGGAGGTTGGGCTGTGGCACCCTAGCAGTACCAGCTGAACTCGGCTGAGTCCCTGGTTAGGCTGGAGGAACGTAGAGAGTAGAGGTCCCCTTTTTTGTTTTGTTTCTTGTTGATGTCGGCTACCCCCCAAAATTGGGGGAAGTGCCTTGGTATATGGATGGATGGATAATACTGTACTTTACTTTGTAAATACATGGTGATCTTTTATTGTATTACTCTGTACAATTACTGTACACATGAATATGACAGATAAGCTAAAAGAACAAGTGAAGGATAGGCCTTCCCCCAAAATTTATCTCTACTTCCCAAAGAAAGTGATTGAAAGAGCAATGTCATATCTATGACACATTTTTGGGCTCAAGCCATGTCGTCCTGATGGAAGTTCCTTAAAGGCAGCTTCCTAGGGTATATTACAACTACGGCGATATTCCCAGAGAATTTACCTTAAGGTACCCAGAATTCTAACTCCTGGAGCGAGTATCCCTAAAAAAGACCTTAGGGATATCGTAAATATCAGTGGACGTATTCTTGACACGCCTCATAGCAATCTATACCCCGAATAGAGTTAACACTTCGTAGGGGTCAAATGGCAAGAAAACGAAAACGAGAAAGAAAAGGGGAGAGCCGTTCGTAAGGCCCTCTCTTCTCCCGTTTCGTAAGCGTGCCCTGCGCCGATTCTGGCGCCATCTGCATTCCTTTTTGCGTAGCTTTACAACTCGGTGTTTTTTCCTGTGTTTCTACCAAATCTTGGATTTACTCTCATATTATGCTTTCTCCAACTTCTTCTGCTTCGGATAAGTTGAGTACTATTTCTTTTATGTATAAATGTAGGCTCTTGTTTAAAATTAAAGTATTTAAAGAGTTATCTTTGATACAAGAGCTGTTGCCTGCTGGAGGCGTCTTGGACGCTGTCGCTCGCTAGAATAGGATTTATTGGTTAGCAAGAGCGACGTTCCCAGCCCCCTGCGCTTTAATATTTAGCTGCTTAGCTTTATTAGGAATTCTGTTATGATGCGTTAGTAGTGCGCCTGGCGAAAGTTTTGCCTAGGCTGACCAACACTAGTCTTCGTAGCCTAGTTATTGGTCCTTGTACTTCCTGCATGATAATTAGTCTTCCAAGTGTGATTTTTATTGCTTAAAGCGTTAGGCAACGTTATACATACAGCCCTTTTCGAGTAATTTCCAAGATAGTATTGGAGTGAGTTTCGGTGATTTAGGTAATCGATTCTCTTAGTGCCTAGGCTAGGTTGTCTTAGGTCTTGATAATATTATCTGTTTCCCCGTTTGCTCCCTTCTCTTCGGGGAAGGGGCAAACCCTTTCCCTCTGTTTAAGCCTTAGGCTTAACTCTAGTGGTTTGTTTGAATTAATTTTCAAATATAACTATGCTGGAGTAGTACTGTACCTTCCTGCTCCAACTGAATTGGTTCAGAGGGGGACAGTACAGCAGTGTATTAGTCTGAGTCCGTGTTGGTCTAGCGTGGGGCAGAGTCTCCCTTGCTGCCTGACACGGACATAGGAGGTTTATCCTCCTTGATTCACCTTGGAAGGTTTCGGTAATTATGATCCCTTCGCTCGGTGACCCCTCAGACTTGTCCTCTTTGCTGTTCCGGGTTCGGGAGATGTTCCCTTTCCGGAATAGCAATTCCTTCCTTGCCTTGGTTTTAGGGAGGCAGCCAGTAGTGCCGGCCTCCCTCCCTGGATCTCTCTGGCTGAGATGAGCTTTCTTAGTTTGGAATGATCCTTAACCAAGGCAAGGTTGGACAGGACCCTCTGTCCTTCCCTTCTATTTTTCCGTTTCCTTTGTGTCAGTCGTCTCACATCCGTACCTAGCATAGGTTGGGGTGGGGAGCTGACGTGGTCCCCTGTCGGCCGGCAGAGAGTGCCGACCGGCAGAGGCCCTATCCTTTGAGTGCTGCCCGGTCCTTCCTTGGTCCTTCAACCGCTGCCGTCTGTAGTTTCAGTAAGCAGTGGTTAGGAAGCTTGACTTAGTGTCTCCCCTTCCTCTCGGCACTCTTTCGGGTGTCGGGCGCGGAGGTACATAGCCTCTTAGCCCGGCACCCATTCTGTTGTCTTCTCTTGTGTTGTCCTTGCCGTCTGCCGGCCTAGTGGCCGGCCGTCGGTAGGGGGGTGTTCGCTAGTTCTCTTGCTGTCGGTCGGCGGTGGTCTTATGCCTTTGCTGGCCGGTCTCCTTGCTCACCTGCCGGCCGCTTTGAGTGGCGGCCGGCAGCCGGGCGCTACCTGGGGTGGATGCCAGCCGGCAGGGTTTACTCACCGCTGCCGGGCCGGCCTGCTACATCACTCGGTTGGCCGGCTACTAAGAGTGATGGCCGGCAGCTGGGTGCCAACCGGGTAGCTATGGACCGGCAACCACTACCGACCGGTTCAGGCATAGGATCTGGAGTTCTCCCCCGTCTGGGTGATCCTAAGTTGCATACTTGAGACCTACCTTTGGAAAAAGGGGTGGGGGTGCTGACCGGCAAGAGCCGGCCGGCACACCACCCTCATGTACTGTATCAGTTCTTCCCTGTTTAGTGTCTTCTACCAAGGGAGAACATGATATAGTAGGTTACAACACTGTCTTTTCTAACTTACTTGTGTTGCCTTGTGCAGTCACTTGGTGTTGCCTTACAGGGATGAAAAGAGAACTCTTTTCATCTTTAGCCAGAATGGTAAAATCTTACCTTAGGTGTGAGCTACACCTAATTTCCCTCGGGAAATATGATCTTTGGTTATTCTAGCAAAGACTAACCATTTGATTTTAATGGCTGGTGGGCTTCCACAGGTGATTGTGGGGGATTCACAAGTATGTGTCTTTTCCTTATTCTTTGTGGTCTTGCACGACCCGCTGTTGTTGGCCTTACAGATAAGAAAGTGAGTTCTTTCTTGTCTACTATCCGGTATTTTAAAATCATTCCTCAGGGGGGGCTACACCTTCTTCCTTTGGAAATTTTCCATTGGTTAATCTGGCATAGATTAACTATACGATTTTATGATTTGGAAGGCTACAACAATTGGGTGTGCGGGAAATACAAGGATGTGTCTTTCCGTTTTGTTATGCTACTGTGCATATCCAGTGATACGTAGTTCACTTGATACTCATGGAAATTTTTTCTCTTTACAGGAGGACCATCCGTAGTGCGGATGTATTTCTGCAACGTCCGCAGTAGGGCTTCTGCGGACATGGTTCTGAAGGAGGCGTGTGGCATGCGCTGTCTCCACGGATGTTCTCCGGTATTGGGTTCCCCAGGTATGTTTCATATGCACTAACCTATCTATTGAGGTTTTTTCTTTTCGCTTCGCTCAAAATCCGTTTTCGTCTCCCCTACAACGGTGGATTCAAGGGATATAGCTAGGGAGAAGCTTCGTACCTGGGTGAGGGGCTTTCAGAAGATTACCTCTGGACCTTATCTTCCAAATGAGAAGATGAGGGCTTTCTTTTCCTAGGGCATCAACTGTTACAGTGATTCCCCAACCTCAAGAGGAGGTCCCCTTAATTCAGATCCCGTGGATGCTGAAGTCACGGTCGCCTTGCTTAGCATCCAGTTGGACGACAGGATGCCAGACGTGTCCGAACGTCTGGAGGAAGACCTCCTGGCAGAAGGCCAGGATGGAGTTCGAGCTCCGGACAAGGTAGCGGAAGAGGCCGAGAGAGGTCGGCTGCTCCGGTTCAGGTCCTTGAACCTGCTCCCTCAACATCATCTGCTCTCGCAGTAGAGCAGGCCCTCCCTCCATTGTTGGCTTGATCCAACAAAGGCAGAGGGAGAAGAATGGGAAGGCAGCTGCATTGTAACTGCAGGGGCACATCCGGACTGCTAGGTCCGGTGGAAGGAGGTACCAGCTTCAAAGGAAGAGACAGAGCCGAAGGAGGTCGTAGTGATAGACCATGCTAGGCTCATGCCTTGCTTTCTTCTTCGATGAAAGAGAGGGGCTTCATGAACTCAAAGGTAGCTGTATTTGAGTAAGAGGCTCCCTTCCTTTGTGTCCTCTCCTGCCACAGCCTTCCCCCTTTTTTTCGCTGAAAGGGTTTGCGGCGGTTTTGAAAACAGTCGAGGCTGGCAAGCCTTTCCCCTCCCTGGTGGAGTGTAAACCCTTGTTGCTGGCCTTTAGAAAGGAAGATCTAGTAAGCAAAACAAGGACTGGAAGGACGTCCATCTTACCTTCTCAGTCCAGATGTGGGAGGCGGATTTTGCCGGATGCCGGTTCGGCGAGATCCTCTCTAAGCTGTCTGGCTTTCTTTTGCGGAGAGAACTCTAGACAAAAGAAAGACTGGCTGCCTCTTTGTCTCTTCAGTCCACGTTTGAGACGATGACAAGTGATCCCAAGGTCCATGAAACGTTCATGGTTGTGATCAAGACTCATCTGGCCACTGTGACGAAGGATCTCTACAGCTCCGTCAGGGCGAAGAGAACCTGTAGGGAATTCGTGTTCGCCCGGGCTACGATGAGGCACGAGCCAAGGAAACTAATCTCCTCCAACAGTTGGGACAAAGACCTTTTTCCTAGTGAGTCGGTCAAAAAGGTTGATAGGGCCGCCACGGACGATAGAAATCTTCTCCAGGAGTGGGGCCTGTCTACCAAGAGAAATTCTTCCCCGGATGGGGTCCCCAACCTTGGAGGAAGACTAAAAGGATTAGGATACTTTCTCGGCCAGCTAAGCCAAGTAGACATCAGCAGCAACGGCATTTGCTGATGCCCTCAGTGCCCCAGATGGTGGCAAAAACCCCGACCACACTTCAGTGGGTTCCCCAATTCGTGTCGACACAGTCTCCGGCATTCAACCCATCGTTCGAAGGTCAGTCAACTGCCTGTCGAACAAGCCTAGAGGAGCAGCCAGAATTTCGTCTAGGCGCCCCTCAAGGAGAAGGGGTTTCATGGGTGGTCGAGGTCAGAGAGGCAAGACCTCAGGACAACAGTCCGAGCGAGATGATATTGGTAGAAGGGAGTCTCCAACGCTTTTGGGATCGGTGGACCTTCGATCCCTGGGTCCACAGCCTACTCAAGAAGGGACTGGGCTGGAGCTGGTACAGCACTCCATCCCCATACCTTCGGCGTTTTTCCGATACTCCACCCCCGTTCTGGAGGAGTTCATTCATGAACTGTTAGAGGAAAAGTGATCCGAAGGGTAAAGTCCATCTAATTCCAAGGGAGGCTGTTTTGTGTTCCCAAGAAAGACTCGGAAAACTCGGAGTCATTCTGGACTTGTCGCCACTTAACAGGTTCATAGCGAACTACAGGTTCAAGATGCTAACAATACAACACATAAGGACCTTACTGCCCAAGAGGGCATTTACCGCCTCCATAGTTTTGTCAGACGCCTATCGGCACGTTCCAATCTATTGTCGATTCCCCTCCTACCTAAGGTTAAGGCTACAACGAAGACTATACATCTTCAAAGCCATGCCTCTCGGGCTTAAAATAGCCCCAAGGATTTTCACGATGCTTGCGAACGTAGTTCTCAGTCAATTACGCCTAAAGGGAATTCAGGTGGTAGCCTACCTGGATTTTGGCTGGGGTGGGCAGCACCCAGGACAGAATGCTTGCAAGCTTCCCTGTATGTGATCCATTTCCTAGATTATCTAGGCTTCAAGATCAACAGGAAAAGTCTCAACTTCCTCCATCTCTAAGTTCCGGTGGGTGTGAATCCACTGGGACCTAATGTCACACCGTTTTCTCCGTCATGGCGGAGAAAAGAAAGGAGATAGCTGGTTCTGTCAAGAGACTTCGAGATTCCGTATGGATATCAGATGCGAACTGGAGAGTGTACTGGGGTCTCTCCAGTTTACTTCGGTGACAGACCCGGTGCTAAGAGCACAGCTAAAGGATGCAACCGGAGATTGGAGTAGTTATGCATCAGATGCGCGAAGAGATCTGAGAAGACCAGTTCCGCTTCGTCGAAATACTCTTCTCAGGCCTTGGTCCCAAACCAGACTCCTTAGGAAGTCGGTTCTTCTTCATCCACCTCCCCCGTCGGTGACGAGTCACTCTGACGCCTCGAAGGAGGGATAGGGAGTTCACTCTCATCAGAAAAAGGCCCAAAGGTCTTGGTCCAGTCTATTCAAGACCCCTCACAGTCATTTTCGAGAGACTATGACAGTCCTTCTTTCCTTAAAGAAAGTCTCCCCGCATCGCTCGATCCACATTAGGTTGGTGCTGGACAGCGGGGGAGTTGTGAGATGCTTGAATCGACAAGGATCAAGGTCGCCACATCTCAACCAGGTGATGTTGGCCATCTTCCGATTTGGGGGAAGAAGAAATGGTACCTGTCAGCAGTTCACCTTTAAGGAGTCCGCAATGTGACAGCGGACGCTCTATCCAGGTTCACACCGATAGAGTCGGAATGGTCCCTAGACGCAGGACCATTCTCCTTCATTCTGAGTCAAGTCCCAGAACTGCGGCTAGACCTCTTTGCGACGAAAGACAACAAGAAGTTGCCCCTGTATGTGTCCCCGTACGAGGAACCCTTGGCGGAAGCAGTGGACGCGATGTCCCTCGACTGGAGCAGATGGTTCAGGATTTATCTGTTCCCTCCTTACAACCTTCTGTTGAGGGTCCTCAACAAACTGAGATCATTTAAGGGAGTAGCGGCAGTAGCGGCCCACAAATGACCGAACAGTGTGGGGTTCCCTCTGGCATTGGAACTACGATTGGAGTTTCGACCGCTACCAGATCCAGTT
The DNA here is from genome assembly GCF_036898095.1 of Palaemon carinicauda. Classification (NCBI taxonomy): domain Eukaryota; kingdom Metazoa; phylum Arthropoda; class Malacostraca; order Decapoda; family Palaemonidae; genus Palaemon; species Palaemon carinicauda. The sequence goes on from NC_090758.1 coordinate 75,996,456, forward strand.
CTGACCCAGTGAGTCCAGAAGTCAATTGTCTGCGCTTCATCACAGAAAACCCGGACCCAGCAGCTCATGATTTCTTTCCTTAACAGGTGAGAAAGTGTTTCGGGATTTCGAAAGCCAGCATGGACTTCCTAGAGGATTATAAGTGCAAACCTTTTATAAGGCAATATGAGTCATCTTGGAGAGAATGGGTAGCCCTTGTCAGACGAAGATTCCGCAGGAGATCACGACGGACTTCTGCTTGTCTTTCTTCATTCATCTCCTTGGTTATGGATCGGTAACTAACACGATTTTATCATGTAGGCCTGCTTTCACAAGACCCATTCTATATGCCTTCCAGGTCGACCTCGCTAACGAGATCTTTTATAAAAGTTCCGAAAGCCTGCGCTAGGCTCAGACCTTTAGCACCTCCAAAGCCCAATTCATGGTCTTTAGAAAAGTTCTTCATGTTGCTTCACTGTTGAACAATAAGGAGTGTGCGTTAAAGGATTTGACCCATAAGTTATCCTCCTTTTTGCACTCGCGTCCGGGGCCAGGGTTAGTGAGATCATACCCCTCTCGAGAGAGGAAGGTCGTGTTCAGTTCCTGGATGGGTGAACTGAACCTATTTCCGGATCCTACGTTTCTCACCAAGAACGAGTTACCCACCATCAGGTGGGGTCCCTGAAGAATCTGCCCTCTGAAAGAAGATGCATCTCTATGTCCAGTAGAATGCCTAAAGGTCTATCTTCGTAGAACTTCAGACTTCAAGGATGGCCATCTGGCCAGGGGAGAAACGTCAGGATCAAAATCTATTACTGAAATAACTCAGGGCGAAAATCACATATCTTATTCGCAGAGCGGATCCTGACTGTTCACCCACAGGTCATGATCCGAGGAAAGTTGCTTCATCCTTAAACTTCTTTAGTTGTAGGGATTTTGGACATCTTCGTTCGTACACTGGCTGGAAGTCTTCCAGTGTTCTTTCGTCACTATGCAAAGCAAGTGCAGCAACTAAGAGGTTCTGTGGTGGCAGTGGGTTGCGTCGTTAACCCTGCTGTTTAACTCTGCGAGGAACAGTAGCTTAATTGGGACAATTAATTCCAGGGTGAGTATGTAGTCACATGTTGTACTACAAACTATGTGAGGGTACTGGGTGACCCACGTTGACTGTTCCACTTTCAAAGGTGAACCCAGCATAAGTGCAAACATGCGTGCCGAGCGTTTCTAACGCTAATGTGACTGATTAGTAAAACAGACTTTTGACTTGATACTTTGGTATCTTAAAAGTGGCTCCAATGTTTTTTCTTTCAGACAAACAAGTTGCTGTTTACTATCATACTTATGCTTAAAGTTTTAGTTATCCTCCTCTTATATATAGATATATATATATATATATATATATATATATATGAGTGTGGTTAACCTGTTTGTTTATTGTCTGTCAATAAACTGGTTCTTGAGAACCTTGCGTCTCCTTCACCTGTGAGCATTCATTCTATGTATATTTACCCGGGGATAATTCTAATAGAATGTTCCCTTATGCAAGCTAATATTGCATTGGTTTATGCTTCCCCTTAGCTGGAGGACTCCATCCCATAAAGGGTTGGTGGCGGATTTACGAGTTTCCTCCTAAGCGGATATGAACCTTTGTCCAATACGTGTTTTGAGCGGAGGACTGGTCGATATTTCATATTGACACAGTGATTCTTTTCGAACTTCGCTTTACCCAGTATGGGGTGAGACCACTATACTCGCTTGCCTGGGGTTCATACTTAGATATATGTACTCTTCGAGACTTTCCCAGAGTCTAGTAAGACTCTTCCCTGTTGGGGGCAGGAAGCTCTATCATGGTTTATGATTAGTTGAAAAGATGTATGACGGTAACATCTTAGGTCTCTAGGTCGCGTCGACTGGGGGAAATACTTCTGAGGAGTACGGCACATTTTGAGAATCCACAGATACAGTAATGCTCTGGTATACTTCCATCAGGACGACATGGCTTGAGCCCAAAAAACGGATTTTGAGCGAAGCGAAAAATCTATTTTTGGGTAAGATGGCCATGTCGTCCTGATGGACCCGCCCTTCCCTTTCTATGAAAGGGCCATAGGACCCCTCCCTACATACAGTATCTGTAGCACCTCGTGTTTCGCTACAAGGAATGCAGATGGCGCCAGAATCGGCGCAGGGCACGCTTACGAAACGGGAGAAGAGAGGGCCTTACGAACGGCTCTCCCCTTTTCTTTCTCGTTTTCGTTTTCTTGCCATTTGACCCCTACGAAGTGTTAACTCTATTCGGGGTATAGATTGCTATGAGGCGTGTCAAGAATACGTCCACTGATATTTACGATATCCCTAAGGTCTTTTTTAGGGATACTCGCTCCAGGAGTTAGAATTCTGGGTACCTTAAGGTAAATTCTCTGGGAATATCGCCGTAGTTGTAATATACCCTAGGAAGCTGCCTTTAAGGAACTTCCATCAGGACGACATGGCCATCTTACCCAAAAATAGATTTTTCGCTTCGCTCAAAATCCGTTTTTTAATATAGTTTATTCTTTAGTTTATTGTGATTCACAGTGAGAATTAATATGACGTTAACACAAAATTATGCTTTGAAAGTATTGCTTCAGAATCTTTGAGATCTGATATGACATGAATCTTCTTCTTTTGCAGATTGAAGCACAGCTGGGACACCATGGGTCCAAGGATGCGCGTTCAGACGCAATGAGACATCTTGAGACTCCTTGAGATGTAAGTTGAATTTTTCTGGTATTTTAAATTTAGAAATATTGACTATTATTTACTTTGAGTTTAATGAATAATAGATATTTTACATTAGTAGAGTTGTACAGTTGTATAAGATATATAACGGTATATACATATATACATACGAATAATAGATGTTATATACAAGAAAATACATATTTTATCTCTAAATCCATAGATAACTAACCTACTGTATTTATATTAGATATAAAATGTTACTTTTTTAATGAGTATTTTATGTTTAGATGCATCTAATATGCCATAAAAACTAAAATAATTTGTAATATTTCCCCCACAGATCACGAAAGTTTGAACTGAAAGACAACGTCGAAGCGAATGAATAATATACACTACGTTACTTAGATCTTCGGCAGTCAGCATCATGGAAGTCAAAACAAAGTGTTGAGGAGGAGGGGGGGAGTTGAAGTCCCCCTCTTGAGCGAGTTACTATCGATTATGTTCGCCCGTTTGTCACCGATATATTGTCTTGTCATCGAAAGTCAAATTGAGAAGCAGCTGGTTACTTTGATTGAAATATTACCTTCAATGAATTAACTTTTTTTAAATATAAAACTTACCCGCTGGTTATATAAAAGAGCTGAAGTCCCTGACGCCAGGGCAGAAAATTCAAATCTCGCGCTATCGAAGATACGCCAGGTGTACCAACCGCACCCTAGCGGTAGAACAGGTGGAACTATACACCAACTCCAGTTCTTCTCTCTGCCGTCATAGCTGACTGACATACAGAAGTTCGCTCTCGTGTTTTTACTCTTTTGGGAAGTTGTTTGGTGATGTACAACGTTCTTTTTTGAGTTTAAGCTATCGTTGATTAATTTTCCTTGGTTCTTATCTTGAAATCTTTTTGTTTGAGATTTTCTTTATTGTTTTTTCCCTTACTTTTTGCTTGTCGGTCTCTCACGTTAACTTTAAAATGGCCGACTCCTCCCCTGCTCAGCGTAGGTGTGTTAGTGAGGGTTGTCGTACACGACTTCCTAAGGGATCTATTGATCCTCATTCTATTTGTGTAAAATGTAGGGGTAAATTTTGTTCATTAGATGATAGGTGTAATGAGTGTCTTTCCTTAACTGATGATGATTTTGGTACTTACGATCGTTATGTTAGGAGATTAGAGAGAGATAGACTTAGGCGTAGTTCTTCCCGATCTGTGGATAGAACCTTACCTAATTTACCTGTTCCTAATCCTGTTCCTTCCCCTGTGGTGGTAGATCAGGAACCTACTATGAAGGACATGTTTACTGCTATTTTGTCTCTTGGTGAGAAAGTTGAGTCCTTAGCAGCCGATAGAAATACTATCTTTTCAGAGTTAAAGGTATTGAAAAACCGTGATCCTATCGGAACTGTGGAAAGTGTTTCAGTATCTGATGTGGTACCGAAGAATCGTGACTCTCTCGGTGTTGTGACAAGTGTTGATAATGTGGTTAGTGTTGCGGAAGGTGCGTCGACTCGAGTGTCTGATGTGGTACCGAAGAATCGTGACTCTCTCGGTGTTGTGACAAGTGTTGATAATGTGTTTAGTGTTGCGGAGGGTGCGTCGGCACGATCTTGTCGTTCACCTAGCCTTAGACCTCTTTCGAGCTCTCGAACCCATGGGAGAAGTAATGTCGAACGGCTTAAGGGAACGAGAAGCATCATCAATCGTGCAGACGTCCCCTCGAACGTTCCTGTTGCCGTAGCTCAGGTCGTTCACCCTCATCGTAGGAAAGGTGAGGTTCATACGTTATCCCCGTCTTCCGATGAAGGGTCGGGGAGTGAGATCTGGCGGCGAGCGTCGAGACCGCTTAAACGCTCCCATGTTGATTTGGACGCGGCGCGTCAAAACACACAGCGTCGGGAATCGCCTGTGCGGCCAGGATGTAGTTCGTGGGGTTCACCGGAACGTTTCCGTTCTCCCAGCGCTTGCACTCCGGCCAAACGTTCAGATCACCGTGTTCGTGCGGATATGATTCCTTCCGATTCGGACCTTGTAACTATTCATGCACCTCCTCTTCCATCGGATTGGCTTTCTTCCCCTGAAATGCGTGGTGACATTAGTGCGAATCTTCCTTCTAGGAGTTCTGTTGATCCGAAATGGACTGCGCTTTTGTCTATGAAGGAACAACTCTCTTCGTTGATGGATTCTTATCAACCAAGTGTTGGCGTTGTGTCTGGGCGTTCGATGTCAGACCAGTTATCGCACAAACGTTCGATGGTATATGGCCTTGACGAGTTATCACTTAGACGGTCTCCCATTCACAGTGTTCAACGCCAGGTTGATTTTGATGAGTCGCGTCAGAGAGTTTTGGTTGACCAGTTTGCGTTTTCTGGTCGCGGGGAAGAGCGTCGGCGTCGACAAGTGGACGAGACGCGGCAACAATTTGAAGTAGTGGATCGCCCGCGGCAACAACTTTTGGACGCGGCGCGTCAAAACATTGGTTTACAGCGGCGACATCCTGACTCCTTTGATCGCTCGCAGCAACAATCCTCGGACTTTACGCGACCTCGCGGCGATCTTCAACAGTTACCGTCTGATTTCAAGCGTTCTTCTGTTCAACAACAGTTGAATTCTAAGCGGTCTAAGCAGTTGTTGGTTGAGGATGATCGTCTACATGTCCGTGTTTCGCATCAATCTACTTCTACTTCTCCCCACCCAATTGACTCAGATGTTGGCCTTGACAGGCAGTCCCATCCAGACGTTGTTCCTTCGGTTCAGGCTGCAGCTGTTGCTGCACTGCCAGAAGACGAACCAGAGGAAAAGTCGGATGAGGATAATCCTATTGAGGAAGTCTCTGAGAATGAGGAGGAGAAGCATTATCAGCATGCTGTGGACCTTCGCAAGTTTATGCTTATTTTGACTGGAATTTTCCCGGATTCTTTTACCCCTGTGGCCCCTCGTTCTCCGCCTTCTGAATTCATCTTAGGTAAAGCTACTAAGGTTCCAGTTTACACCAAGATGGTTCTTTCTCGATCTTCTAAGCGGGCCTTGAAGTTAATGGGTTCTTGGTTGGACTCCAAGAAAGCTTTTGGCAAGACGGCCTTTGCCTTTCCTCCCGCTAGGTTAGCCTCTAAATCTAGTGTGTGGTATGAGACTGGTGAAGTGTTGGGCTTGAGTTTTCCTTCGTCTGCCCAAGGGGATTTTTCAAGTTTGGTAGATGCTTCTCGTCGTCTTGCCTTAAGGAAGACGAAGATTTGGTGGTCCATTCCAGAGTTCGACCATTTGCTTAAAGGTCTTTTCAGGGCCTTCGAAGTTTTTAATTTTTTGGACTGGGCTTTGGGGGCTTTGAGTAAGAGGGTCTCTGATATGACGGAAACGGACACTAGTGGTTTGGTTCATTTGATGTCCTGCTTGGACAAAGGTGTGAGAGATGGCTCCAACGAACTTGCTGCCTTGTTTACAGCTGGAATTCTCAAGAAAAGGGCCACGATGTGCTCCTTCCTCTCCGCAGGAGTGTCTCCCTATCAGAAGACAGGCCTTCTTTTCGCACCTTTGTCTAATTCTTTATTTCCTCAGGAATTAGTGGGCGAGGTGGCTACTGCTCTCACTCAGAAGGCCACACATGACTTAGTTACTCATTCGACTAGGAAAGTTTTGCCTCCGTCTTTCTCCTCTCGAAAACCTAAGGAATCTTCTTCTGGGTTTCGTCCTCAGTCCTTTCGTGGGAAACCCTCTGGGAGAGGCTCTTTTAAACCAGAAGGAAGGAAACCTAGAGGCAGAGGGGGCAAGTCCGGCCGAGGTAAAGTCTGACTGCCCTCTCCTTCAGACAGCAGTGGGGGCCAGGTTGACTCACTTTTGGGAGGCTTGGGAGAGGAATGGAGCGGACCCCTGGTCCGTCCAGGTGTTAAAGGAAGGCTACAAGATCCCCTTCCTGACCAATCCTCCTTTAGTCACAGATCCAGTGGATCTTTCGCCCAAATACAGAGAGGGTCCCAAGAAACAAGCCATGCTTCTACAGATGTCTCTTTTATTAGAGAAACGAGCAATAGAGGAAGTGCAAGATGTTACGTCTCCGGGGTTTTACAACCGCCTTTTTCTAGTACCCAAGAGTTCCGGGGGGTGGAGACCGGTTCTGGACGTAAGTGTGCTCAATGGTTACGTCCAAAACTCGACGTTCACCATGGAGACTCAGAAAACAGTTCTGGCAGCTGTGAGGAAGGACGATTGGATGGTCTCTTTAGATCTTCAGGATGCCTATTTCCACCTTCCGATTCATCCCAGCTGCAGACGTTATCTGAGGTTCATGGACGGAAACAAGGTCTTCCAGTTCAGGGCTCTTTGTTTCGGACTTTGCACGGCTCCTCTATTGTTCACCAAGATCATGCTGAACGTGGCAAGCATGCTGCATTCGAGGGGAATCAGGGCCTCTCTGTATCTGGACGATTGGCTGATAAGAGCCTCCTCAGCCGATTGTTGTTTGAAGGACCTCAAGATGACTTTGGATCTCTCCAGAGAACTGGGTCTCCTGGTGAGCTCGAAAAAATCACAACTCATTCCATCCCAGGAGATTCTTTATTTGGGGATGGAGATTCACAGTCGGAGTTTTCGGGCTTTTCCGTCGTCGGTGAGAATCCAAGCAGCCCTCCTAAAAGTACAAACGTTCCTGAAGAGAGATCTTTGCTCCGTCAGAGATTGGATGAGCCTTCTGGGGACTCTCTCGTCGTTAGAGAAGTTCGTGACCCTGGGGAAGTTGTTCTTGCGTCCTCTTCAGTTTCATCTCAACCGCCATTGGAAGAAAGGGGACAGCCTCGACAGGGATTGCATTCCCATCTCGACTTCCATCAAGTCTCATCTTCAATGGTGGAACAACGAGCCCAGACTGAAAGAAGGCTTGTCTTTACTTCAGAGGAACCCAAACCTCGTGTTGTGTTGCGACGCCTCCAACTCGGGGTGGGGAGCCACTCTAGAGAAGCAGGAACTTTCGGGGACTTGGACGGTAGAGCAAACCTCTCTCCACATCAATCAAAAAGAGCTTTTAGCTATTCATCTGGCTCTCATCGGCTTCGAAAAGCAGATCAGGGGCAAGGTAGTCCAAGTCAATTCGGACAACACGACAGCTCTGGCCTATATTGCGAAACAAGGCGGGACCCACTCTTGGCCTCTGTTCGAGATTGCAAGACTGCTCCTCATCTGGGCGGAGGAAAGGAAGGTGACTCTTTTGACGCGGTTCATCCAGGGAGTCAACAATGTGAGCGCAGACAGACTCAGCAGGAAAGGTCAGGTTCTCTCCACAGAATGGATTCTGCACCCGGACATCTGCAAGAGTCTGTGGCGGTTATGGGGTCGACCTCTCGTGGATCTCTTTGCCACCGCGAAGACCAAACGACTAGAGTGTTATTGCTCTCCGGTTCCAGATCCCGAAGCTTTTCACATAGACGCTTTTCTGATGAACTGGTCACACATGGAGGTTTATGCCTTTCCTCCGTTCAAGATCCTTTACAAAGTGATTCAGAAGTTCGTTTCACACGAGGAGACCAGAATGACTCTGATAGCTCCGTTCTGGCCGTCAAGAAGCTGGTTTCCAGAGGTACTGGAATGGATGGTGGATGTCCCGAGAAGCCTTCCCATGAGACCCGATCTTCTCAGACAACCTCACTTGGCCCGAAATCATCAAAACCTCCGAGCTCTACGTCTGACTGCCTTCAGACTATCGAAAAACTCGCTAGAGCTAGAGGATTTTCGAAGAAGGCAGCCAAGGCAATTGCAAGGGCAAGAAGGTCTTCAACCATCAAGGTGTATCAGTCCAAGTGGGAGTTGTTCAGGGAATGGTGTAGAACTAACGCGATTTCCTCTTCCAGTACATCGCTTTCCCAAATAGCAGATTTTTTCTTGGACCTTAAAACTAAGCATAACTTCTCGTCATCAACTATTAAAGGTTACAGGAGTATGTTGGCGACGGTTTTTCGACACAGGAACCTAGACCTTTCTGATAATAAGGATCTACGAGATTTACTTAGGTCTTTTGATACGACCAAGATGATTCAAACGGCTCCCATCGCCTGGAATTTGGATGTTGTCCTTAAATTTCTCATGAGTGACAGATTTGAGCCTTTACACTCGGCTTCATTTAAGGACTTAACCTTGAAAACCCTTTTTCTCGTTACCCTCGCCACTGCGAAAAGAGTTAGTGAAGTTCACGCTTTAAGCAAGAACATTGGTTTTCGGAATGGGAAAGCCATTTGTTCTTTGCAACTGGGGTTTCTGGCCAAGAACGAAAACCCTTCTCGACCATGGCCCAAATCCTTCGAGATTTCTAACCTTTCGGATTTGGCTGGCGATGAATTGGAAAGGGTTCTCTGTCCAGTTAGAGCTCTACGTTGTTATGTGGACAGAACTAAGAATCTGAGAGGTAACTCAGACGCTCTGTGGTGTGCAGTTCGGAAACCCTCGATGCCCATGTCCAAGAATGCCTTGTCTTTTTTCGTTAGATTGTTGATTCGAGAAGCTCATGCTCAGTGTGATGAGTCGGATCAGAGGCTCCTCAAAGTCAAGACACATGAAGTCAGAGCGGTAGCGACTTCAGTGGCCTTTAAACAGAACCGTTCTCTGCAAAGTCTGATGGATACAACATTTTGGAGAAGTAAGTCTGTTTTTGCATCCCATTATTTGAAGAATGTTCAGACTCGCTATGAGGACCTTTTTACGTTGGGTCCTTTTATAGCTGCTAATGCGATAGTAGGTGAATGATCTACCACTACGTTCCCTTTTTTCCTAATACCCCTTTTCTATCTCTTGGAACTCGTTTTTTATGGTTGTTTGTGGAGATTGGGCGTCAGTCTTCCGCAATCTTTGATTTGGCTAGGTGGTCATTTTGTTCCTTGAGTGCACCCGGAACAAGGGTATTGGTTGAGGTCCTGTCATGTTATAGGTGTTTGTACCGTTTGACAGCTCCTAGAGATTTTCAGCCCGAGTGGATTACTGGATCTCTTAAGGATAGCGGACGAAATGAGGCAGAGTATCATTGCTGTCAGCTTCCTTATCAGGTGAGAACTGCTTAAGTTTATTGTATGTAACCCTTAAGTGAATTTTCTGTATGTAGCTGTCTCTGACCCGCCACCAAGGGGTGTCAATCAGCTCTTTTATATAACCAGCGGGTAAGTTTTATATTTAAAAATGATATTTTCATAATAAAATAAATTTTTGAATATACTTACCCGCTGGTTATATAAATTTAACACCCTCCCTCCTCCCCTCTAGAGACTACCTATGGTATGGCTATGAGGCATGGAAGAACTGGAGTTGGTGTATAGTTCCACCTGTTCTACCGCTAGGGTGCGGTTGGTACACCTGGCGTATCTTCGATAGCGCGAGATTTGAATTTTCTGCCCTGGCGTCAGGGACTTCAGCTCTTTTATATAACCAGCGGGTAAGTATATTCAAAAATTTATTTTATTATGAAAATATCATTTTATTTCTTGATTGAAATATTACCTTCAATGAATTAACTTTTTTATTTCTAAAGTAATGACAGTTAATTAGAAAACATTAATCGAGTTTTTCCCTGACTGGATTCCTGCTTTTACTCTAAAATAATTCTGCTTGGAATATACAGTTCTTCACCCTTGCAGGAGATCCATTTTTTCATTTTGCAATTGCAGTCTTTAGAAAACCGACATTTTAATCATATTTACTATGCTTTTCCTAACTCACTTATGTTTTTAATTTTGAGTATAATATTTTGTTTTAACCCACTGAGTAGTGATTTTCAATACAGGAAAGTGAAAGACTTTCAACATTATACCAGCTGCTTCAAGCTTGTAACATCAAGGTAGATTGCTTATAAATTATTCCTGAAAAGGAATTGGAAAGTTAGGAAATTATTTCTATGAATTTGAAGGTATTAGAAAACAGGCCAGAGTTATGATTTTCAGTTATTTTGAGTGTAATAAGTAATATACAAATAAGAATTAATTTTAACTTGGCTAAAACATGATTGAATCTATCTTTGTATATAGTTGTTATTGAAAAAACTGATCAGAACTGTAAGTTATCATTTTTTATACTCAGAATTTGTGAAGGATGATAGTGCTTCTTATCAAAATAGGAATATTAAATTATTTCTTATGTTGCGTTTAGACATTCAGTATCACGATTAGGTAGTTGGACCAGACACCAAATCTTCTCTTACCAGTTTCATAGAGATACAGAATAGTTGGTCTCTTTTTTTTTTTTTTTTTTAAGCCTCATTTGGACTCACTGTTTGTTGCATCTAGTTGCTTGGCTGAAGTGACTTTTTTAAAGACACATGAAATTCCCTTGCCTAAAACCTACCTTCTTTATCCATACGTTTGAAAGATGTTAGTGTTTCAACTCTTGCGGTTGTAGAAGGACATTATCTTAAGTAGTTGGACCAGACACCAAATCTTCTCTTACCAGTTTCATAGAGATACAGAATAGTTGGTCTCTTTTTTTTTAAGCCTCATTTGGACTCACTGTTTGTTGCATCTAGTTGCTTGGCTGAAGTGACTTTTTTAAAGACACATGAAATTCCCATGCCTAAAACCTACCTTCTTTTATCCATACTCGTGAAAAATGTTAACTCTTGCGGTTGTAGAAGGACATTATTTTCTCTCCTGCTTTGAACGGTTAATCTATTGAAAGAAATATACGAGTAATTGAGGTTTTGGTAATAGTGAGAGTAAGTTTTAAGAGTCAACATTACCTTATAATGAGTATAGAATTCTTTTGTATAGAGTCTTATAGATTGAAAGTTCTAACCAGATAGGGCTCTTTTGTATATAAAGTAGTTCTGCAGATCTTCAATAACAATCAAAGCTGGTTTATGAAGAGCTGATTTTAAAGTAAAATAGTTCCTCTTCATTGTCATACATAGGTATCTGCTACGCTCTTCTTTTCATCATATATACCAACAATTGTTATAGGAGAAAGGAATTCTTATGTAAGATAGCATGAATCGATTCCAATTCGATTGGCAGGTTGATATCTAACCAGGACTCATTTTCTTCCCAAATGATAACTTACAGTTCTTGATGTTTGAAGGTTTTGTGAAGCATTGTTTACAAAGAGGCTCTACGGTATTTGCAATTGTGCAGGAGTTGATGTACCATTAGATTAAACTAACCTGAGTTTCTGTTTTGAATTCAAGAATCCATCAGTACGAAGTGGGTACATTCATACGCTTATGAATAGTGACAATATCAACTTAACAATTATTTTACTTAAAGTATATTCTAGCATTTCTTGTTTTTATAGACCAATGTTTATTTTATTAATGTACCGCTAATCTAAAGCTTTAAATTTTTAATCCTGGTATAGTTCCTAATATTTATCATTATTATGGTGCTCAGATTCTATGATGTATAATCAGATGAACAAATTTATTCATAATATTCATATGTATTGTGTTAGTGTAATTGATATCTGCCAATTCATTTGTTGAAAATAACAATCAGGACAAGATTTAGGCTTAATAACATTGAGAGTCAATTAGTTATGTCAAAAATAACAAAACAAAAGACAGTCTGTTTGCAGAGTTTAGCCTGATAGCATTTAAGAGTTGATTATTTCCAGTTCGAACCCATGAAAGATTTGCGTCCATTGAGTTGGAGAAACTTAATTGAATCCTGCCAATAGTTCCTTTGTAAAATAGATTAGTAACAGTGTATCTAGTCGAGCTTGAATGTTTTTGAATTGATTTTAATTTGCAAAATTTAAAAACGGTTTAAACTTGTTCCTCTCATTCTCTGTGGGCCGTTCTTTGTAAGCAATGCTCGTAACGTACTCTGATGATTTTAATGATATGTTTTCAATTACATTTCATATAGGCAGGACACTCCTACAGTAAGTTTTAATTGATAGAAAATATTCTGTTTTAATATGTGCTTAACCTATATAGTCTGAAGATTGCTGTAACATTTTCCTGTTCATCATTCAAATACTCTTGCTTCTTTCGACTACAGCATCTGGTTTTGTAGCATTTAGAATCAACTAAATTATGAAAAAGTTTGGAAGACTTTTTAAGACATCAAAATCTTGTTGTCTGTTTATTCCCTGTTGAGGTGGTACACTTCTCTTTGCCTGATTGATGCCTTTGGTCTGTAACAACTTATAAAGCATTAATTTTATAGTTTTTATTCTTTTAATTTGCCACATTTTCAATATTGTTATTTTGTTATGGTATTCTGGAGCCGACTCATTTTGAGTTGTTGGTGATGGACTAATTCTTTTATATATTTTATGTCTGATCTTGGTATTAGTTACATCAGTGGCACTGTTGTTGCATTAGTTCATGGTTCATCAAGTTGAAAATCTTCCTTGATTCCGTTCATCCTTTGCATTCAAACCTTCCCTCACAGCTTTAGATAAGCAGTTAATTCCAAGTCTTGCCGTTTGAAAGTTTTCCTACGTGAGGCTCGTCACCAATCTGTATTCTAGAAGTTTCAGTCCGGCCATGATCAAATGAAACAATCTTCCTCATCGTATAGTTGAGTTAGTGGCAGAAGTTAATCTTGGTCTGGATACTTATCATTTAAGCAGGTTGATATGTCTCGGTTCATAGTTTAGCTGTTATTTGTTTTATTGTTATTCACTCTCACTCACTTGCTCAACTGGCTCCGTGCCCCTGTGGTCCTTGGCCACCTCTACAAAACTCCTCCACTCTTCCTTATCTAGTGCGATATCATGCTAGGTCCAAGGTGTTTTAGGTCCCAGGTGTCCCACATCTCCCTTTAACATTATCCTCCCACCTCATACGTGGTCTCCCCACAGGTCGTCTTCCCTCCAGTCTTCCATGCGTCATTTCCCTGGCAATCCTGCTGTCCTCCAATCCGGCTACATGTCCAGCCCACCGCAGCCTGTGTGCTCTTATTATGTTGGTTATTAAGGGCTACTCTGGTAATTGTCTCAATTCAAGGTTTTCTCCCTTTCACCAAATCTCATTGTTGCCATATAATGGTCCCATTTTCTTCTCGGTACTCCTTTTTCAAACACTGAAAGTGTTCTCTCCAATTCTTGAGTTAACCTTCATGTTTCACAACAATAAGTCAGGATAGGCCCGAATATTTTTGTGTAGGTTAATAATTGAGATTTTCTTTCTCAGGTTTCTGGACTTGAAAATTTATACCGTGACCAGAGGCACATTGCTCCTCCTGTGGCTATCCTTATCTTTATTTCTTCTTCAGCTCTGTTGTCTGAGGTGATTGTTGAACCCAGATACTTAAATTTATGTACGCCCTCCAAGTTCAATCTCACTTCCTTGTCTCGAAACCTTTAGAATTTTGATTTTTTCTTCACTGATTTTTAAACCAGTTCCTGAGCTGGCCTCTCTAAAAACTCCAAACATATGTTGTTGTGCTTGGAAATCCTCTCATCATCAGCAGTGTCTAAACGATCACAATTGACTTCTCCTAGGTTTACTGTTGCTGTCGTTGGTGTCTGTCTCGTTATCTACTCAATGGCCAAATGAAACGTTGACAAAGGACAGCCTTGTTTAAGTCCATCTGACACTTGGAAGGCATCTGTTAATTCGCCTCTTATTACTAAAACACATTGTGTCAGCCTAATCAGTTTTGCTCATATTTTGAAATAGTGGAGGATTTTCTATAAGGAATCTTCGTGAATGCTATCTTGAGACTGTTTAAAATCAATAAGATATGTGCCAGCTATCTTTACTGTACTCACAGTATTTCTCTAAAATATGCCTCAGGGCGACAATTTGATTAACTGTGGATTTTTCTTCCCTAAAACCTGCTTGAGAATCACCAAGTTCTCTCTCACAATACTGTAAATATAATCTTTTGTAAATGAATTTGGCTAAAATCTTATAACCCACTGATGGTAGGCAAATCCTTCTATAATTTGAACACGCCGTTCTGTCATTTTCCTTGTGGATTGGCTCTTTTACTCCTCCTTGTCATATGCTAGGCATAATTTCTTCGTTCCTTATGTTAAGCACAATTTTTATGATTTCTCTGCGTAGTCTTCATCCACCATGCTTCAAAAGCTCTGTACTGACACCGTCATACCAGCCGCCTCCTTATTTTTCAGATCTTTTATTTTGCTCAGGATTTCATCTCTTGCTGGTAACTTGACTACCTCCTTTGGTCTCTCATCTTTCATCACCCTGATATTCGCCACCCTTTCTTGTTCTGGTTTATTTAGTAATTCTGCAAAATTTTCAACCCATCTTGGCTTAACATCTTTGTTTATTTCCCTGTTTATCTCTGATCAATTTCAGCCGAGGTTAGCATCCTTTTCTGATCCAATTAATTTCCTGATATTGTGTTCTTGAATGACCATGTCTCCTATTTCGTTCTATATCATCCAGTTCTCTCTCTAAGGCTTGTCTCTTTTTCTCCCTGTTCATACTAACGACAACACCCATTGCCTGTCTTGAATTCTCAGTCTTCCTATGGTTATTTTGATCCTCCTGTCACTTTTTATTATACATTGTAATCTCTTATTTCTGTTTGGAAGTATATTCTTTACTTTTCTGCTTTTCGTACTTGTGCACAGGATGTGTAGCATTCTGCTTTTCCATCTAGGGTGGTTGCTCCTCTTATTTAGCCTCATTCGTATAATTGCGAGACTTTTGCTGTCGTATTTTATTTGATATCATCTGTTACAACAATCTTTCTATTATCATTGTGCATAATTATACTTCACGCATTGCTAAAACTCCTCATTCTAAGCTGCCTCTTGTCTCTAAATGACTCTGGCACATTGTTAGATTCTGGTACTCTGAGTGGAAAGGACTTTAGAATATAGGTGAAGCAAGAAAGTTGCTGACTAAGGGATTCTACAAAATGTTACCACTTGCATATCTTTCTAATTACAGTATATAAGACTGTACCACAGATATGGTAGAGTACTGTATCTCACTGGAACTTTCTTTTTGCGTAGGTCTTACATTTTTACACTTGGTAAATTCAGTGATCGTAGAATAACATCAAAATTGAAAGTCGTAGATTTCTAAGACTTGTTCATTAGTTGATATAATTTAGGGATTAATCCTTTGATGGTGTATTGGATTAAATTACCGTTCTTTTGCGTCGTTTGTGAGAGCGTCATCTTCTGCTTTGTGCACATCAATGATTTTTTGTCTGAATTTTTTCTCTTTCTTTCAATAAAGTGCACTGTAGTTTCTTTAGCTTATACACTATAGAACTAAGGTCTTTTAATTGAGGTACAGCACTGTATATCAAAGATGATAACTCCTACATCCAATTACTTTTTGAAGTAAAGTGCCCCTTTGAGGATTTGATAATGGTCTTCCATTTAACTTGGCAGTGCTTTTCCAATTGGTCGTTTAAAAAGCAATATAGTAATACATTTGTTGTTGATTTAACCTGTTCCTAAAATATTTCATTTTTCCATGTTTCCTTTCCTCACTGGACTATATTCCCTGGTGGGGCCCCTGGGCTTATAGCATCCTGCTTTTCCAACTAGGGTTGTAGCTTAGCATTTGATAATAATAATAATAATAATCTTGTTTTTCACGAAGCTTTATATCATACGGTACGTGTATCGCGAAAGTTTTATTTAGGCTGTGACCAAATTGTGGAATTTTCTTCCTAATCATTTCCAGAAGTTGAATTGGTGGAGCTTGAAAATGTCAAATCAAATTTAACAGATTTTTTTGTGAAGCAGGTTGATATGAATATTGTTTTATGCTTTTTCTTATTTACGATGTTTCTATTTGTAATTTATCATGATTTATTGATATTTTGCTGCTTTTCCTATTGAGCCCCTTGTGCTTGTAGCATTCTGGTTTTCCAGCCCTGGTTGCAACTTGGCTTTTTGAGGAAACTACTCCAGAAAGTAATCCAATGTCATTCTTGTTTGGTCTTGAATAGCTTGAACACAAAAAAGATATGTGTTTGTTCTAAAAGCCTTTGCATCAGCAACCCATTTCTTTCAGCATGCAAAGGAACTTGAAGGAATAATTAATTATAATGTCTGTTATTTATTCACCAACAGATATGAATGTGCTTGAGTGATTTGTTCTTATTTTACCCGTTTCTACTCTCGTCATAGTTCTCCGCACCACTGTGTCTTGTACAATCTGTCAATCAAGGGACTCAATAAGGTTGTTGTATTTTCTTCTAAGTCTCTTTGAAAATCTGTCATTTGGTCTTCCGTTGATGGTCTTCCACTGGGATTTTCTAAAATAAGGAATTTAATCTCTGGTGTTTCTGAAGGCAATGTTCTTGGCCCATACTTTTCTGTGGTTTTGGCCTTGAAAACAAACTTGTTGCCTATTTAGCTAATGTTTCTCTCTTTACATCAATTCCATCTCTATTATGGACCTGGGGCTGTTTAATCTTTTGACTTGATTTGCTCCTTTAATTAAGAGTGTCTTCAGAACAGGCTAAAAAGTCATTATCCTAATAAAGTACTCGAGTTTGTATTGTTGGGAAAAATACAAATTACTTTTAGAATATGTGATTTACTTAACAATTAGAGATAGTTTCATTTTATGATTAGAGAGTGATCCTGCCTATATTTTATATTCAAAATTAATTTGAGTGTTTTGCTAGTATTGAGTAATGTTATGCCATCTTTTTTATGTAAAAGCATTTTGTAAATTATTGTATTCTTTGTGACTGTTCATTAACTAAATACCCTTGTATCTCAGACATGAATTGGAGAGAAACTAAAACAAAGATGGCCGCACCCTTGTGTGCCGCATGGTCGCCAGTGATGTCGCCCCGCCAGACGTTTGAAATCCCAGAATGTCTTCAGAGAATTACAATTGCCAAAGATCGTGTTTCTGAAGACCCCGGCTCCACTCGTGTATCACAGTTCCCCGTGAGTCTTTCCAGTCTCTACGTTTTCTATGAGTCGTCTGTCGAGCTCAGCCCAAACCGTTTTGTTTTTGTGTCAGTAAGACTCTTTCTGGAAGCCAGATATCTTCGCCCCATAATGCATCTGTATCGGCCACGTGGTCGTTTCAGACGAGACAGTCGGCGTTTCCCTAAATGGTTCTTTCACATATTTCTTGGAATAAATTTAAACGACCCGAGTGAAGATTAACAATTATTATCTAATTTTTACGATTACAAACTTAATTTTGAAGGAATATGTTCAATATTAGACTTTCATATTTGAAGATTTTTATTCCTCTTCATTTTAACATTGCAAGAAATTATCTTGTGAATCAGTAACATATCTTGATATATATTTTTTAAATGATAAATATACAAAGGAATTAACAAATGTGTTTCTTAACAATTATGGTTTCTTCTACAGCCCGTTTCATGTTATACCAACTTTTTATTGACGTTAGTTAAAACTGGAATGAAGTATTTTGGCATCTCAGAATTTCAAAACGAAAATGTGAATTTTTAGTTTGTTAATGGTTTGTTATAAACATTATATATGTATACTCATTTTAGAACACATTTACTATTTTTTCAGTTTGTAGCAAAATAGGAGATGTATTCCTGTCTTGTTTTATTGGTTACTTTTATCCACTTTTACTTTTGCATGATGTTGAACAAAAGAATTTATCCATGTTTTGACTTAGGAGACTTGTGAAATTTTTGGCAATCCAGGTGTATGTACACTCGTGTAACAGTATTTGGTAAGTGTATGTAACTGATCAAATGGTTCAGTACATTTACTTTGCAGTCATTGTAAGAAATCCTCTGAGTAATGTAAAGATGGCCCGTTGATTTCATGCTAACCGGCCGTGCGGATCAGGTGCACGAGTAAAATCCGTGCGGTGAGATTCATCGGAACATGTTGATCATACCGAGTTGCCCGTGATTTGTGAGGTCCGTATGTTGTATGGCACCCTGTAACGTGAGCCTGAATGATGTTGTCATGTTGTTCTTGTGGATCTGTTAGGGGTGTGTCTCGGTGGAAAACTAGTTGAGGGAACATTCAGATATTAGAATGTTGTTTGTTCAAGTTAGTCTCCTCTCTCTCACTTTCTCTCTCTCTCTTGTGTTGGGTTGTGATAAAAGGGATTATGTGGTCTGAGAATTTGCTTCCTCAGTCTGAAATTTAAGTCTGTGGAGCAGATTCATTTGTTTATTTGCTCTTGGACACATTTGTAAGAAATGTCTTTTCCTGACACAATATTCGTATCTTCCTTTCATTGTCCTCAGGGGTCCTGTTAGGAAGGTCTGATTTCTTTGGAGGAAAGTAGAGGCTTTTCGCACCATTTTAATGTACGCTGGAATAACTTGTGATGGTTTCAAAGCCTCGTCAATCTTGGGACAATATCTGTACAGTGAACCCTCGTTTATTGCGGTAGATAGGTTCCAGACCCGGCCGCGATAGGTGAAAATCTGCGAAGTAGTGACACCATATTTACCTATTTATTTAACATGTATATTCAGACTTTTAAAACCTTCCCTTGTACGTAATACTGTTAACAAACTACCCTTTAATGTACAGAACACTTAATGCATGTACTACAGTACCCTAAACTAAAACAGGCACAAATATTAAAGGCGATTTTATATCATGCGTTTCCTAAACATGCCAAAAAGCACAATAAAAATTGGCAACCAATGTTTTGTTTACGTTTCTCTGATCATACTTAGGAAACAAACGCATTTACTGTACACATCTGTGTATAGGTTAGTTTTTGCATCGATTATATTGATTATTCAGTACAGTATGTTGATTTTGTTATTACCAATATGTATATATATATGGGTTATGAAAAAAATCCGCGAAGTGGTGAATCCGCGATGGTCGAACCGCAAAGTAGCGAGGGTTCACTGTATTGCAAAGTATCCGACAATATGTCCGAAACTACTGCTCATAAATAGTTTAAATTTTATGAAGTTTATTGGCCTCATCGCTAAAGATAATTGAATTTACTTTTTCACAAGTTATTTAGCTTCTTTTGAATAAGAAATAATTTCTCAATTGTGTTTTCATAAGATTGAAACTGATTATTTCTAAAGAAATAAGAGGAAATTGTTCTGGGTCTCTTAGCCAAAATGGTTCCTTTTAATTTGCATTCTACCTTGTGGTATTAGTTTTGCTATTTCATGCTTCTCTTATTCCTGTTGAAGCTTCATAGTTTTCAATATTAATCTTACCCGATGATCATGTAGCTGTCAACTCTGTTGCCCGACAGAAATCTACGGTCGGGATACGCCAGCGATCGCTATACAGGTGGGGGTGTACACAACAGCGCCATCTGTGAGCAGGTACTCAAGTACTTCTTGTCAACAAGAACTCAATTTTTCCTCTGTCGTGCCACCGGCTAGACCTACTTGGATACGCTGTTGATTCTGGAGTTATTGTTCACGATTTGGTGATGTATTTGCTCTAGAGTTTAGCCTTCGCTATTCAGGAAACTTTATCATTAGCTTAGCAAGCTTTTGGAATTAATTTGATTTAATTATGGTGACGAAGAGAGTATGGACTCTCTTTCACTTTTAAATGGCCGACCCTTCCCTTAGACGGAAGTGTTGGTGTCGAAGAGAGTTTAGACTCTCTTTCTTAATTTTGCTTATCAAAGTTATAGATTTATTTTATATCTCTCCGCCTTTTATAGGCCTCTTCGATTAACTTCCATTTATTATAAACTTATAAAAATTAATTTTTATGTTTGTTTATATGCGACCTTTCCTAATAGTAGGCGGTCATTACTTGGAACCGAAGTTAATTAACATTGAGCCCGTCATATCGTTTTTCCTGTTAAGAATTTATGCTATTTTAATTTTAATGTTTTTGAAAGAATTTCTTTGATAGTCTCGTACTGTTTTCAAAGTTGAACTAACGTTTTGTTTTGTCTCCGCAGTTGTTGACGCTCAGAACGTTCAACTTGCGCTCTATCGTTACGATAGAGAGAGAGAGTCTTTCACGGTTTCACGTTGCAGTAAGAGTAAACCGATTCTAGCGTTTCGTTCATTCTTTCTTAGCTTTAATGGTTTTAATTCTAATAAAGGAACTTTTTATTTGGGAAACCTTTCAGTTTTTTTCCTTTAACAATTAATATGTTTTAACGATATATATAATTGGGCTCATCTCTCAGGTTCTAAGTCAAGAGAGAGAGAGAGAGAGATAGAGACGGAGGGAGAGAGAGAGAGGAGGATAAACGTTTCGTTCAAGCGGGTAACGTTGTTCTCGTTTTTTGCTCTTCTCCCTAGTCGCTATAGGGGAAGAAGGTAAAACGTTTCTAGAGTTTTATTCTTGTTCCCAGGCTTTATGCGGTGAGAGATTTTAAACGTAGTTTATTTGATCTAGTGTTTAGTCTCTTTTCCAGCCACTGAATTCTTTATCTTTCATTATGTTTTTCTGTTACATTGTAATACTGTTTTCGCAATTACTACCTTTTAATGAAGGATAGGATTGCGTGTTTCAGGTACAAACCACTTAAAGTTTCGAGTTCAGTGAAATAAGTGCAAACAGAAAATCAAAAGTGATAAAGTGATATGCGCAAAGTGTTACAGTGTTGCGTTCGAGGGTTCGTCTGTTCGTGCCAGTTGTTCACCTAGTCCGATACCTCTTACAAGCTCCCAAGCCCAGGGGAGAAGTAATGTCGAAGGACTTATGGGTTCCACAGGCCTTGATCAACGAACAGACGTTTCCCTCCGTGGTTTCGGGTGTATCTACACACGTTGCCGACGTGATCACCCCACCCACACAAAGACGAGAGAGCCCATTTATTCCTCGTCTGCGGAAGAGGTTTCTCGCAGAAACCATGGACCAAATCTTGCAGCTTTTAAGTGCAAGTCGGTCCCTTCCGCGCAAGTCCAACGGCCTAGGTGTAGCCACTGGGTCAGTTCGGACTTGCTGCAGTACGACAACTGCACACCTCCCAGAGAGGCAAGGTGGTACCGCAACAGGCAGTAACTCCGTCTGTTGCCGCACCAGCGGTTTTAGACCCTCAGTCACAACGGACAGTAGCTCCGTTTGTTGTTGTCTTTCATAGACCCTAGTGGTCCATGCTGCAGACTATACAGTCTCAGCTTGCTCCTTCATGCAGGAGTATCATGCTGGAAGGTTGACAATGCACCTGTTATCCTACAAACCGCCGAGGTTGTGCGCTCAGCAGATACTGCGGCTGCCTGCTCCCACCCTCCACCTGTGAGAGCTCCACCACCAATGCGCAGTCCTCCCTGCCAGACGCATGTTCTTGCTGCACCATCTGCTAACATGCGTGAGCTACCGCATCAGCAGTGGGAAGGTTCTGTAGAGCTGCCGGGTTCCAGCACTATGCGGCATTCTCCGCAGCCCATGCAGCATGCTCTGCATACCTTACAGCATGCTCCGCATACCATGCAGCATGCTCTGCAGACCTTACAGCATGCTCCGCATACCATGCAGCATGCTCTGCAGACCTTACAGCATGCTCCGCATACCATGCAGCATGCTCTGCATACCTTACAGCATGCTCCGCAGACCTTACAGCATGCTCCGCATACCATGCAGCATGCTCTGCAGACCTTACAGCATGCTCCGCATACCATGCAGCATGAGCCGCATACCTCACAGCATGCTCCGCATACCATACCGCATGCTCCTCAACCCACCGCAGCCCCTCCCACGCTCCAACACTCTGCTTTTGTTGTTGCCAGCTCCCACACTCCGACTGCGGAGAAGGTTGACGATGCACCCGTGGGCCTACACCTCCCACGGTTGTGCGCCCGGCATGGCTTCCTGCTCTCACACTCTTGTTGTCAGAGCTCCTCCACCCATGCACAAGTCAACCCTGCCAGATGTATGATGACTCCCACATACAGAGCACTCCGTTGCCGTGCGTGAGCTACCACAAGCTGCCGTGTTTTGACACGGTGTGTCAGCCTCCGCAACACACTGTGGTTACCGCCACTCGCCAGCAGCAAACTAGTCAGTCAGGAGTTGAGGCTTCCCCACACAACTTTGGTTGTTGCCAACTCACAAACTGTCATACAGTTACATGACGTTGCCTTCTGGTCTGCTACTTATACACCAGTGCTGTATGTCCTCACACTCCTGTTGTGGTTGACAGTTCAGTTTTTGACAGTTCACAGATTGTCAAGCAGTTTCTTAATGTTGCCTTCTGGTCTGCTGCTTTTGCACCAGTGAAACCCTCACTGAGAGAACTTAGCTTTTCTCGGATATGGTTCCTGTAGATGAGAAAGTGCTGTTCTCCCTCCTTCTGATATTCCCTTGAGGACTCTGTCATTTGGAGAGGAGCCTTAAGCTGCTTAGCCTCCTATGGACTTTTATTTAAGCATAACATGCTTCCAGGGAGGGTAAATGGTTCCGCTTCAGTCGCTAACCCCGTCTGTTGCCACACCTGCTCCCATAGACCTTGAGCTTTGTTGCAAGACATGCAGTCCAAGCTTAGTCCTTGATAGAGGATTTTTTTTTACGGAGTCAGTGTGTCACTGGGAAGACGTTCTACAACCAGCAGAGGTGTCTTGTTGTGACGCAGTGCGGCAACCTCAGCAACCCGATAAGGAGTTGTCTGTACTACCCAGACAGTCTAAACAGTTTCGGGTTGTCGCTGTACTTCCTCGCTTCCCCATGGTTGACAGTTCACAGACTGTGCAGCAGTACCATGATCTTGTGTCCGGCTCCGTCAGACGACTGGTTTTTAAGAGCTCCCACAAGTCGTCGCTGTCTGGAGAATCTCAGATGGACTATGGATCTGACCAAGGAACTGGGCCTCCTGGTCAATTTAGAGAAGTCCCAGCTCGTCCCATCCCAGACCATTGTCTACCTGGGTATGGAGATTCAGAGTCGAGCTTTTCGGGCTTTTCCGTCGGCCCCAAGGATCAACCAAGCCCTAGAATGCATCCAGAGCATGCTGAGAAGGAACCGATGCTCAGTCAGGCAGTGGATGAGTCTAACAGGGACACTTTCATCGCTGGCCCTGTTCATCGAGTTAGGGAGACCCCACCTCCCCCCCTTCAGTATCATCTAGCTGCTCACTGGATAAAGGACATGACGCTAGAGACGGTCTCAGTTCCTGTTTCCGAAGAGATGAGGTCTACTCTAACGTGGTGGAAGAACAGCTTTCTTCTCAAGGAAGGTCTACCTTTGGCTGTTCAGAACCCCGACCGCCGTCTCTTCTCGGACGCATCAGACACGGGCTGGGGTGCGACATTGGACGGACAGGAATGCTCGGGAACATGGAATCAGGAGCAAAGGACACTTCACATCAATTGCAAGGAGTTGTTGGCGGTTCATCTGGCCTTGATAAACTTCAAGTCCCTCCAGCTAAACAAGGTGGTGGAGGTGGACTCCGACAACACCACAGCCTTGGCTTACATCTCCAAGCAGGGAGGGACTCATTCGAGGAAGTTGTTCTAGATCGCAAGGGACCTCCTCATCTGGTCAAAAGATCGAAAGCTCACGCTGGTAACGAGGTTCATTCAGGGCGATATGAATGTCATGGCAGATCGCCTCAGCCGGAAGGGTCAGGTCATCCCCACAGAGTGGACCCTTCACAAGAATGTTTGCAGCAGACTTTGGGCCCTGTGGGGTCAGCCAACCATAGATCTGTTCGCTACCTCGATGACCTAGAGGCTCCCGTTGTATTGTTCTCCGATTCCAGACCCAGCAGCAGTTCACGTGGATGCTTTTCTGCTGGATTGATCCCATCTCGACCTGTATGCATTCCCGCCGTTCAAGATTGTCAACAGGGTACTTCAGAAGTTCTCCTCTCACAAAGGGACACGGCTAACGTTGGTTGCTCCCCTCTGGCCCGCGAGAGAATGGTTCACAGAGGTACTGCAATGGCTGGTCGACATTCCCAGGACTCTTCCTCTAAGAGTGGACCTTCTACGTCAACCTCACGTAAAGAAGGTACACCCAAACCTCCACGCTCTTCGTCTGACTGCCTTCAGACTATCGAAAGACTCTCAAGAGCTAGAGGCTTTTCGAAGGAGGCAGCCAGAGCGATTGCCAGAGCAAGGAGGACATCCACTCTCAGAGTCTATCAGTCTAAATGGGAAGTCTTCCGAAGCTGGTGCAAGGCCAATGCAGTTTCCTCAACCAGTACCACTGTAACCCAGATTGCTGACTTCCTGTTACATCTAAGGAACGTAAGATCCCTTTCAGCTCCTACGATCAAGGGTTACAGAAGTATGTTGGCAGCGGTTTTCCGCCACAGAGGCTTGGATCTTTCCACCAACAAAGATCTACAGGACCTCCTTAGGTCTTTTGAGACCTCAAAGGAACGTCGGTTGTCCACTCCAGGCTGGAATCTAGACGTGGTCCTAAGGTTCCTTATGTCATCAAGATTTGAACCTCTCCAATCAGCCTCTTTTAAGGACCTCACATTAAAAACTCTTTTCCTCGTGTGCTTGGCAACAGCTAAAAGAGTAAGTGAGATCCACGCCTTCAGCAGGAACATAGTTTTCACATCTGAAACGGCTACATGTTCCTTGCAGCTCGGTTTTTTGCTAAAAACGAGCTTCCTTCACGTCCTTGGCCTAAGTCGTTCGAGATCCCAAGCCTGTCCAACTTGGTGGGGAACGAACTGGAGAGAGTACTTTGCCCAGTTAGAGCTCTTAGGTACTATCTAAAAAGGTCAAAACCTTTACGAGGACAATCAGAAGCCTTATGGTGTGCTATCAAGAAGCCTTCTCTTCCAATGTCTAAGAACTCAGTTTCTTACTACATCAGGCTTCTGATTAGGGAAGCACATTCTCATCTGAAGGAAGAAGACCTTGCTTTGCTGAAGGTAAGGACACATGAAGTGAGAGCTGTGGCTACTTCAGTGGCCTTCAAACAGAACCGTTCTCTGCAGAGTGTTATGGATGCAACCTATTGGAGAAGCAAGTCAGTGTTCGCATCATTCTATCTCAAAGATGTCCAGTCTCTTTACGAGAACTGCTACACCCTGGGACCATTCGTAGCAGCGAGTGCAGTAGTAGGTGAGGGCTCAGCCACTACATTCCCATAATCCCATAACCTTTTTAACCTTTCTCTTGAATACTTTTTATGGGTTGTACGGTCGGCTAAGAAGCCTTCCGCATCCTTGTTGATTTGGCGGGTGGTCAATTCTTTCTTGAGTAGCGCCGAGGTTAGAGGTTGTGATGAGGTCCTTTAGTATGGGTTGCAGCCCTTTATACTTCAGCACCTAAGAGTCGTTCAGCATCCTAAGAGGACCGCTACGCTCAGTAAGGAAGACGTACTTAATAAAGGCAGAGTAATGGTTCAAGTCGTCTTCCTTACCAGGTACTTATTTATTTTATGTTATTTTTGAATAACTAATAAAATGAAATACGGGATACTTAGCTTCTTTGTTAACATGTATGCTGGTCTCCACCCACCACCCTGGGTGTGAATCAGCTACATGATCATCGGGTAAGATTAATATTGAAAAATGTTATTTTCATTAGTAAAATAAATTTTTGAATATACTTACCCGATGATCATGAATTTAAGGACCCGCCCTTCCTCCCCATAGAGAACCAGTGGACCGAGGAGAAAATTGAGTTCTTGTTGACAAGAAGTACTTGAGTACCTGCTCACAGATGGCGCTGTTGTGTACACCCCCACCTGTATAGCGATCGCTGGCGTATCCCGACCGTAGATTTCTGTCGGGCAACAGAGTTGACAGCTACATGATCATCGGGTAAGTATATTCAAAAATTTATTTTACTAATGAAAATAACATTTTTCTCTACAATTTGACTAAGAAAAAGTTCTTTAATTTGAAGTAAAGTACTAAAACTGACAATCAAATTTGAAAGGCTTTTAATAGATTGTATAGTATTTTTCATAACTCCAAATATAAGAAATAATATATATTATTATTACCTGTATTACAACAACCTTAGTTGGAAAATCAGGATGCTACAAGCCCTAGGGCTCCAACAGGGAAAGTAGCCCAGTGAGGAAAGGAACTAAAGAAATAGATTAACTATGTAAGAAAAGTTGTGATAAGAAATATGAAATATTTCAGGTTTAGTATGAACTTTAGATTATATCTGTCATTTGAACTATGAAAAGAATCTTATGTCAACCTTTTTAGCAGAAAAGCTTTTTTAATAAGTTTAAACTTCTGAAGTTTCACCAATTCAACTGTCAGATTAGGAAGATCATTCCACAATCTGGTCAAAGCTGGAATAAAACTTTTTCAATACTATGCAGTGTTGAGCCTCTTGATGAAGATAAGACTATTAAAATTAACTCCATACCTAGTACTACACACAGGATGGTATGTTTCGGAAAGATCTGAATGTAAAGGATGGTCAGAATTATGAAAAATCTTAAGCAACATTCACAGAGAACTACCTGAATGATGTTGCCGGAGATTATAATATGCAGATCAGGAATAAAGAATTTTATAGACAAGTTTTTTATAACAAATTAAGATGAGAATCAACAGCTGAAGACCAGACAGGAGAACAAATACTCAAAACAAGGTAGAATGAAAGAATTAAAACATATCCTCAGGATGAATTGATCACCAAAAAACTAATAAGACTTTCTCAATAAGCCAATTATTTATGGAGTTGAAGAAGAAACAGACCGAATGTGTTTCTCAAAAGTAAATTTGCAATCACGAATCACACCTAGACTTTGAAATTAATTGTTTACAGTTAAAGAGAAATCTTTAAAGAAACAAATTAAATACCATTTGGGTCTACACCATAAACATCAAGGTCCAGCAAGAGAGCTTTCAATTTCACAGGACCATAAAACTAAACTTGTTAGTTTAGCCTCAGGAAAACAGGAATGAGGAAGTTCAAGTTTTTCATTACACTGTTTACTGTCAAACACATGAGCCAAAAGGGTTGCCTTTTCCTTAGCTCAGTGAGTGATAGAGCCATCTGGTTTAAGTAAAGGAGGAATTGTTACATCTACTCCAAAGAGTGAAGATTTAAGGGTAGCCCACCTCTTATGTTCCTGAGTTGTACCAGAAAGCGTTTCTTAAATGGTTAAATTGTATTCCTTTTCAGTTGAAACAAACTCTCTAAGCAAAACCTCTTAGCTGATTAAAGTTACAGGATTCAAGTCAAATCTGATCTGTTACCTTATCAAAGAGGATATGCCTCCTGTTTCTCTAAATATGCATATCTACAATCATCATTGAATCCAGGGTTTGTCCTTCACCTTGTATTTTAGCACACGAGAAGCTTATCAATTATGCTGACCAGATTCTCATTCGAAAGAACAACAGGCTCAACACTTTTATACAACTATGACTAATTCATATGCAAAAGATTACTCGAAATCCCATTCCAGTCTGCTGGAGACTTTATATAAATCTTATAAGAGTATGACACATCAGGGACAGGCTGTTCTTCAGTCCTAATTAGTACTAAAACCCAGGCTAGATCAGACATCCCAATTGGAGGACCAACCTTCCTTGCCTACAATGCCCTGGGAATCGGTGAATACTAGGTCCAAGCAGTTACCAGACCTGTGAGTAGCCTCACGTATGAATTGCTCACAGCCTGATTCAGAGACAAAGTCCAAAACTCTTGAGCCATGGGGATCAGTAGGAGAAACAGAATTTAACCACTCCCTATGACGAGCATTGTAATCACCAACAAAAGCAAAAGAGGCCTTTCTAAAAAGACATTCGAATATAAAATTATCCAAGCCAGATTGAACATAAATAAAAGTTGTTATGCCTACCACAAACTTTTATTACCTGAATCTCATGACATCCACATTTATAGCAGGACTTATGAGGAGTAGAATGCTGTACTCAGTCCTAATATATGCTACCGTTCCCTTTGTCTTAGGAATGACACCCTGCTTCAAAATGATTGGTGTATAGATCTTGAAATATGTCCTCTCCTTGACAGGACCTTGTAGACATAATTTAAGTAAAGTTGAATGGCGTAATAATAAAATGGTTGACCACTTACTCCTCACACAGGATGCTAAAGTCTTGCAAGTTTCTGTGCAACAGTGAATCATGGGATGAGCTTGCTAATGCAATGCCTCTTCTTGCTCCCAAAACTAGATATGTGACTTTATGTTTTAATGGCTAATTAGGCTCTTGTTTGATCACTTGCACTGAGATCGATCAGGCTCAATGTTCCTGAACTTCCCTGACTGAAAGACTATGGAGTTCTGTTGCTTGACATTGATTTGTGTGTGTATTCTTCTTAACATGAACCAAATCTAATCAGAACATCATTGTTCCACCTGAACAATAATTATTATTATTACTAACCGAGGTACAATCCTGGTTTGAAAATCAGAATTATACAAGTCCAAGGGCTCCAACAAGGAAAGTAACCCAGCGAGGAAAGGAAATAATAGTAGGTAAACTACAAATAACAATATGAAATATTTTAAGATCAGTAACAATGTCAAAATAGAACATTCATATATAAACTATAAAACGAGACATGTCAACCTGTTCAACTGAAAAGAATTTACAGAAAGTTTAAACTTTTGAAGTTCCACCAATTCAATTGCCAGATTAGGAAGGTCATTCCACAATCTGGTTCCAGCTGGAATAAAACTTCTAAAATTCAGCATAGTATTGATCCTTAGGATGGAGAACGCATGACTATTAAATTGAACTGCATACCTAGTAATACGTACAGGATGGTGCAATCTGTGAAGATCTGAATGCAAAGGATGTCTGAATTATGAAAAATCTTATGTAACAATTGACAGTTCAGAATTTTATTCAGCTTAAAGGTTTATCAGTATTTTTTTAATTGATGGTGGTAATTGCTTTCATGCACAAGCACTCTGTGCAGTAAACAAAGCAGCCTTAGATATTAATTTGCATTAGAACAAGGTCTTCAAGAACCAGATGCAGTTCAATACCTTTAAGGAGAAGCTTAGAGGGCCATTTAAGGAAGCCACCTCAGAATATCCTTGTTTGTAATCTATTGAAAAATGATATGAAAGTATTGCAAAGGTAGATTGTGATGACAAAAGCAAACTAAATAAGCAAGTGAAGAACAGAGTTAGATGTTATATTCCCCACAAGTAACAAATTATACAATGGGGTTACAGGTGCTTGTAGAAAGGGTAAAGGTTGCAATGTTGTTACAGAGACTTGGAAATATGGTTAAAGTTCCCAACAATATTATGAAGCAGTGATTAACAGGACTTAATAAGACCTATTTGTGTTATAAAAGTCTTCCCCGATCTCACCTTTACCACCTCACAGAAATACAACATAGTTTTCATCCCATACAGAAGTATGTGGTAAATGTTGGTGGAAAAGGTTAATTAGGGACTATGATGGATACAATTTGTGGGCAAATTGTGCATACAGTTACCCTTCCGTCATCATGACCTTGTTCGTACTGTATGGTAGTTCTTATAAAAATCCCTTGGCAAAAACTACATGGGTGAATATCACATATGCTTAAAGTGAGCACACTGTGTACATCTCCAATTGTCAAATTCTTGCATAAAAAAAATTACTTGATGCAGAAATTCCCATTGATTTACCATCTCCAGCACAGCTAAATAAAAGAAAAAAAAATTGATTGGTTTTAACCGAAAAGTGCTGTGTGACAGTGAAGTATGGTATTAAAAGAAGTAAATAGTTATAAATAACTTGCTCTCTGACGTAGGAGTCTCACAGATGAATTTGAAATGTGTCCTCAAGAAATCTGTCTGGGGAAATGTCATCACACGAGACGTATTATACACAGTTACGTTCATGATCTTTTTGACAACCCCAAAGCTCTCCTGAAAATTCATGTATATAATACCAACATGAAAGGTTTGTTGAGATTTTAGAGGAAATAGACAAATTGTATGTGTAATAAATTGTCTTAACTCTTTGAAGCACTTTGGTCTCTTTTAAGAATTAAAGTCAGGATTCCCAAAAGGGTAGGAATAATTCCCTTTTATTCCTCGAAAATACTATACCACATCATTTCCCTCATTGCATTAGATGAATTTAAAAGGAGACATGTCAATAATGTTTGATTGTACGTAACAGTATTGCAAATGCCGATGCAAGCTATAAAACCAAGGTAATAAATCACACAGATGTGGTACATAATCCTTTTCTTGAAAATTTATGAAGAACCTTGTGGACACCAATATCCAGAAATTTATTCTTAAGTATGAAAAGCTTATAGTACAGGGATTTTAAGCAATACTCAAAGATATCTTTATGACTTATTAAATTTGCAGAATTCAAAGATTTGGATGAATCCAGACTTATTCACAGACTAAGGTCTGTATTGGTCAATATGAGAACCTTTGATTGGTCATTCACAGTAGTTACTTGACAATCTGTTACTCAGAATTCAATGCATCATTTAGTCCCAAAGGAATATTCCAGTTATTAGTTCTTAATTCAATACTTCTCCATTCTTCATCTCCTACTTCGTGCTTCATAGTCCTCAGCCATGTAGGCCTGGTGCTCCAAATTCTTTTAGTGCCATATGGAGCCAAGTTGAAAGTTTGGTGAACTAATCTCTCAGGGGGAGTGCAAAGAGCATGCCTAAACCATCTTCATCTACTCCTCACCATGATTTCATCCACATATGGCACTCGAGGAATCTCTCTTATAGTTTCATTTCTCAAGAGAATTAGAGAGGAGTTGAATTCTGTTTGGCATTTCTTAATTACAGTTTTTGTTATTTTAGAATTGACTTTTTATTATATTCTATTGCTTTCTAACATTCCAAGTCCAAATATAAAAAAATTATAAATATTGATGTAGGAAAGTGTCTGAAATGGTACACAGTGTAGTACTTCCTTCTGGTTTCAAGAATGTTCAAACAGTTATTCTTGAGGTGAAGTTACGTCTTATATGTCAGACTTTTTCCAGTCTGATAGGCAGCGTATGTTTTGTTTCCTTCCTACGGATGTTGGATGTTTATTTTGGTCTATAACAGTATACAGTACTTTGAGGTTTTGAGAATGTTCAAACAGTTATTCTTGAGGTGAAGTTACATCTTATGTGTCAGACTTTTTTCAATCTGAAAGGCAGCGTATGTTTTGTTCCTTCCTACGAATGTTGGATGTTTATTTTGGCTTTCATTGTAGTTGTTCCTGACGACAGAAGTTGTTGAAATGAATATGAAATCAACAGACTTTCTTGACCTATCTGTTTACACATCCATCCTTTCTACCATTTCCTTTTGATGAGGCCTCTAGAGTTATCCAAGTCCCTAAGGTAAATCAGCTGTATTTTGCTTTGACAGAATCTATATGGATTAAGACTTTTAATTTTTGAAATCCCAAATACTGTTATATCTTGAAGTTAAGGTATGAGAAATTTGGTTTGGTTCCTAAGATGTTTTGTACCTTTTTGTTCTGTCATACTTTCAGTCTTTTGGATTTTAGTTCTTTGTGAGTTGTCTATTATTTCACAAAAGTGATTAATTTACTACAATTGTCAGGAACTGGATATTTTGGTCCCTCTTCATTTTGAGGAAACTTCAGTCAGTTGATACAATGACTCTGCTTCCCTCTACAACCAGACTTTTTGCGTCTCCTGGATTACAAAGTCTATGTTTTCATGACCTTATTTTCTTGTGTTAAATAAAAAGAAGTTAGGTTTAAAATGTAGTCTTTTTGTGACACATTTAGCAAAAAGGGTTTTTGAACAAACCCTGACATATTACGTTGTTCCTTTTCGATACGATATAAATGTCTGGACATGTTAGTTTTAGACCGCAGTTTTAATGTGTGGGTAACTCTCTCTCTCTCTCTCTCTCTCTCTCTCTCTCTCTCTCTCTCTCTCTCTCTCTCTCTCTCTCTCTCTCTCTCTCTTCTCTTCTCTTCTCTTTTCTCTTCTCTTCTCTTCTCTTCTCTTCTCTCTCTCTCTCTCTCTCTCTCTCCTCTCTCTCTCTCTCTCTCTCTCTCTCTCTCTCTCTCTCTCTCTCTCTCTCTCTCTCTCTCTCATTTGGATTTTCTTCAAACAAGGTTATATAATCTAGGCATTTGGATTTTTCTCCCTGCTTTTGTTTTACCATACATGAAACTGCCTATTCTTCAAGCATCCAAGCCTTATCTCTTCCTTCAGGGTTAGACTTTACTTTTAAATCTCAGGTCTCGGTATGATCAAATCATCAAGGTTGGTTGCAAGTTTTAAGAGGAGTCGTCTTTAGACTCTGATAACTTTTAACTCCTTTTGTCTTCTTTTTGTCACAGTCTTCGTTTCTTGTCTCTCTCTCTCTCTGGCTACGATTGTATGGAGAATCGAGTTTGTAACATTAAATGTTGTTTGGCATCAATTTAATTCTTGTTGTATAGTTTAATTGATACTTTCCTGTCTACTGCCAAGCTCTGGGAATTTCTACTGCTGTTTATATTTTCCTAGAAGCTTATAAGTCCATCATTCTTTTAAAAGTCTAAAGGTCTGTTGTTTCCTTTTAGGTTAAACGTCTCCCTTCTTCTCCCTTTATATCAATAGGTTGGAACCATACAACAGCTAGAGAAGGTTCATTCAATTGACCCATACATTTGAAGGAAAAATGTATTTGGAACTCTTCCTATTTCTGTTTTCCCAAGCTTTTAGAGCTTTGAATCTTCCATTGGTTCTCTTAAGAATTTAGTGGATTTCAGTTTTCCTCTTCATTGTCTTCAGAAATATTTATGTAGGAACTTGTTAAACTCATTCAAGTTTGTTGGATTCCTTCTGGTGTAAACAGTCCGGTTTATTCTTCTCTTTCACTTTTTTATATATATTGCAAAAGCCATTCATGTCAGGTCAAATTTGTGCAATATAGTGGATGTGTTGCTTTGCACTTCTGATGTACGTGTCAGATTGTGTGCTATTTAGCACGTTGGTGAAAGGACTTTTATAACACTTAATAAGATAATGTGGGAGGGTGGACTGTGGCACCCTAGCAGTACCAGCTGAACTCGGTTGAGTCCCTTGTTAGGCTGGGAGGAACGTAGAGAGTAGAGGTCCCCTTTTTGTTTTTGTTTCTTTGTTGATGTCGGCTACCCCCCAAAATTGGGGGAAGTGCCTTGGTATATGTATGTATGTATGTAATAAGAGTAGGACTGTGCTACTTAGCACTTTAAATTGGCCAAAGGGCACGTTGTACAGGACTTTATATGATATACTGGGAACTTACCTTATAGAATTGAGGGACTTGAATTTTGTGTTCAAAGTTAAGGATTGCAAAACACACAGCACTTTACAGTAGATGATTCAAGAGTTGCTTTGTATAGCATAGCAGTGATGATGAGTTGAAGAATATTACAGTCAATTAGGAATGAAGATAGTAGAGAGGGACAATATGGCTTTATAATTTTGGCATGAAGTTTGTATATAAAAATCTGGTTATATGGTCCAACACGGATTATAGGGAGGCCATTTCTACTTAGGGTTGCAACAAGGGGGAAGCCTAGAGCCCCATCTGCTTCAAAATAAAGTTAATATTGAGAAGTTGGTCAAACAGAGGATGTATATATGTCCTGCATTTTTCTAGTCTAAATTTTCAAAGAATTTTGAGATCCTCCTCTATCAATGCCCTGCCTTTTCTAGTCCAATTTTTCAAAGCTTTTTAAGATCCTCTTCTTCCAATGTCCTGCCTTTTCTAGTCAAAATTTTCAAAGCACTTTGAGATCCTCTTCTCCAATGTCCTGCCTTTTCTAGTCCAAATTTTCAAAGCTTTTTAAGATCCTCTTCTCCCAATGTCCTGCCTTTTCTAGTCCAATTTTTCAAAGCATTTGAGATCATCTTCTGCCAATGTCCTGCCTTTTCTAGTCCAAATTTTGCAAAATTAAGATCCTCCTCTTTCATAAATGAGAGAGAAACTTGTTTCCCCCTGCCATACTCCTGTCAGGGACTCAGGGATTCCATGGCTCCGCCATTCGGGACATCACGTTACAAGTCTAGGGTAAGAGGTGCCATTCGAGACGGTCCCTCTGCAGATCACGAGATACGAGGGAAAATCAACATGTCCGATGGTATCGAATCGTTGAGGTGATGTTCTCGGGTACCTGGTTGTACGGCCATGTGGTTTTCATGTGCAATGTGGCTCTTTAAACATTACTCAGAATGTGGATTCTATCGGTGACTGCTATACTGTTATATGAGTGTTTATATTACCTGCTTTACCAAATTCCTTAATGGTGTTCTGGTCAGATTTGTGTTGTGTTCTTGTGTTCAACATTTTGTAAAAAGTAGATAATATTAATCTTTAAAATAGATCAGGATTTGACTTCTGTTTTCAAAACTGGAAAATATTGTGTTCTAATTTGATTTCATATATATATTTATAAACAAGTTGTTGACAGTCTTAAGACATTTGCATGTTTGTTTTGATATTCTGAGATGCAAAATATTGTAATGGATTAACTAATGTTTTCGAAATGGTGGTGTATCATGTTTAGGGCTGTAGATGAAACTGTCATTGTTAAGAGACAATTTTGTGGTTCCTCTAAATGGTTTCAAACAGACACATTTGGAAGAAAATATTTTATCTTTTTCCATGCTAAATTTTGCCCTAAGCCAATATTAAAGGAAAAAATTGAAGTCAATTTTGCCAATAATAT
>NC_090758.1:76032020-76202020 GCF_036898095.1 Palaemon carinicauda
CTCACATTCCAAATACCTTCCCATTGTCCTAAAATCTCTCTCTCTCTCTCTCTCACACATTCCAAATACCTTCCCATTGTCCTAAAATCTCTCTCTCTCTCTCTCTCTCTCTCTCTCTCTCACATTCCAAATACCTTCCCATTGTCCTAAAATCTCTCTCTCTCTCTCTCTCTCTCCTCTCTCTCTCTCCAAAAATTCTTATTCCAAATGCCTTCACATTGTCCTAAATATCTCTCTCTCTCTCTCTCTCTCTCTCTCTCCAAAAATTCTTATTCCAAATGCCTTCACATTGTCCTAAAACTCTCTCTCTCTCTCTCTCTCTCTCTCTCTCTCTCTCACATTCCAAATACCTTCCATTGTCCTAAAATCTCTCTCTCCTCTCTCTCTCTCTCTCACACATTCCAAATACCTTCCCATTGTCCTAAAATCTCTCTCTCTCTCTCTCTCTCTCACATTCCAAATACCTTCCCATTGTCCTAAAATCTCTCTCTCTCTCTCTCTCTCTCACACATTCCCAAATACCTTCCCATTGTCCTAAAATCTCTCTCTCTCTCTCTCTCTCTCTCTCTCTCTCACTCACACATTCCAAATACCTTCCCATTGTCCTAAAATCTCTCTCTCTCTCTCTCTCTCTCTCTCTCTCTCTCATTCCAAATACCTTCCCATTGTCCTAAAATTCTCCCTCATATGTCATCATTAATTTGCATTCCGGCAGTACTAGCCAAAGGCCGCCCTCCCTCCAAGTGTCCTGGTAGGGTATAGGGCTTTTACAGTGTTGGCGCAAGGCATGCAAATTATAAATATACCTTCCTTGTCGAAATCATGACAAGAATAATTATTACTTGCCAAGATGTAACCCTAGTGGGAAAAACATGCTATAAGGACCAGGGGTTCCAACAAGGAAAATCTGCAATTAATAGAAGGGAATAAGAAAATAAATCGATAATTTAAGGACACTTCAATAATTTGAGGACATTAAAAACTTCTATGTTAATCAAGTCCTATCATAATTAGATAGGTATTTTGTTGTACCAATGAAATTCTTATTTTGATCGGCTGATAAATAACCTCTGAATCCTTCTGGAAGCAAAATTTGAAATTTTTATAGTGTCTCGAAGCATTAGTGACAGAATCGAGAACACTTGCCAATTACAAATTTATTAAAATAATTTCTCAATGTATAATCATGCATTTTCATTGTTTATAAGCAGGTAGTTATAAAGGTCTTAAAATAAATTGCTATTAAATTTACAAGTAATTTTATTAAGCCAAACTACATTTATTATCTTACAACATGGTCAATCAGCCGGCCAGAAGCCTGATAATTCCAGAATGTCATACAATGTCAAAGACTTTTCTGTAACCCCAGCTCCACTCGTTTACCACAGTTCCCCCATCAAATCTTTCCAGTCTCAACGTTTTCTATGAATCGCCTGTCGAGCTCGCTTCCAACCCCGTTTTCTTTCATGTCGGTAGGACTACTCAAAGAGAGAATTCTGGAAGCGTAAGCTATTCTCGCCCTTACTTGCATCCATGGTGACCACGTGGTCGTCTATGGGTCGATAAGGTCGACATTCCCTTGAAGGGTTCAGTCACGTTCTCTTGGAGACTCAAACGACCCAAGTAATGAGTAACAATCGTTATCTAATTTGGATCACAAACTGTTGTCTTTGAAGGAATTAAAAGTTCTTAATCAAGACTTTCTTTTGTTTTATTTCTCTTCATTTTAATATTAACAAGAATTTATCTTAACAAATAGCTTTCATATAAAGATATATATAGTTACAGGTGATAAGTATATTCTAAACAGAATCTAACACACATTCTCGTATATTTTATAGCATTTTACCACCAAAACTTACCAAATGGCCAATATTATAGGCAAAATTGACTTCAATTTTGCCTTTAATACTGACTACATGAAGCAAAGTTTGACGGGCAAATGTATAAAATATTTTCCTCCAAATATGTCTGTCTGACACCATTTAGAGGAACCACAAAATTCTCTCTTAACAATGACAAGTTTCATCTACAGCCCTAAACATGATACACCACCATTTTAAAAACATTAGTTAATTCATTACAATATTTTGCATCTCAGAATATCAAAATAAACATGCAAATGGCTTAAGACGGTCAACAAATTGTTTATAAATATATATATATATATATATATATATATATATATATATATATAATATAGAAATCAAATCAGAACAATATTTTCCAGTTTTGAAAACAGAATCAAAATCCTGATCTATTTTAAAGATTAATATTATCTACTTTTTGCAAAATGTTGAACAAAAGAACACAACACAAATCTGACCAGAACACCCGTAAGGAATTTGGCAAAGCAGGTAATATAAAAACTCATATAACAGTATTGCAATCACCGATAGAATCCACATTCTGAGTAACATTTAAAGCAGCACATTGCACATGAAAACCACATGGCCGTACAACCAAGTACCCGAGAACATCACCTCAACGGTTCAATACCATCGGACATGTCGATTTTCCCTCGTATCCCGTGATCTGCAGAGGGACCGTCTCGAATGGGACCTCTTACCCTAGACTTGTAACGTGACGTCCTGAATGGCGGAGCCATGGAGTCCCTGAGTCCCTGACAGGACTATGTTGGGGGAAACAAGTTTCTCTCTCATTTAGGGAAGAGGAGGAACTCAAAATCTTAGAACATTTAGACTCGAAAAAGTCAGGTCATTGGAAGAAGAGGATCTCAAAATGCTTTGAAAATTTGGACTAGAAAAGGCAGGACATTGGCAGAAAAGGATCTCAAAGAGCTTTGAAAAGTTGGACTAGAAAAGGCAGGACATTGGCAGAAAAGGATCTCAAAGAGCTTTGAAAATTTGGACTAGAAAAGGCAGGACATTGGCAGAAAAGGATCTCAAAGAGCTTTGAAAATTTGGACTAGAAAAGGCAGGACATTGGCAGAAAAGGATCTCAAAGAGCTTTGAAAAGTTGGACTAGAAAAGACAGGACATTTGAAGAAGAAAATCTCAAAAGGCTTTGAAAATTTGGACTAGAAAAGACAGGATATTGGAAGAAAAGGATCTCGAAATGCTTTGAAAATTTGTTCTAGAAAAGGCAGGACATTGGCAGAAGAGGGTCTCAAAATTCTTTGAAAATTTAGACTAGAAAATGCAGGACATAATTACATCTTGTTTGATCAACTTCTCAATATTAACTTTAATTTAGAAGCAGACGGGGCTTTAGGCTTCCCCCTTGTTGCAACCCTAAGTAGAAATGGCCTCCCTATAATCAGTGTTGGACCATATAACCAGACTTTTATATACAATCTTCATGCCAAAATTATAAGGCCACATTGTCCCTTTCTACTATCTTCATTCCTAACTGGCAGTAATATTCTTCATCTCATCTTCACTGCTATGCTATACAATGCCACTCTTGAATCATCTACTGTAAAGTGCTGTGTGTTTTGCAATCCTTAACTTTGAACATAAAATTCATCAAGTCCCTCAATTCTATAAGATAAGTTCCCAGTATATCATATAAAGTCCTGTACAACGTGCCCTTTGACCAATTTAAAGTGCTAAGTAGCACAGTCCTACTCACATTAAGTGTTATAAAAGCCCTTTCACCAACGTGCTAAATAGCACACAATCTGCCACGTACATCAGAAGTGCAAAGCAACACATCCACTATATTGCACAAATTTGACCTGACATGAATGGCTTTTGCAATGTATATAAAAAAGTGAAAGATAAGAATAGACCGGACTGTTTACACCCAGAAGGAATCCAACCAACTTGAATGAGTTTAACAAGCTCCTAAATAAATATTTCTGAAGACAATGAAGAGGAAAACCAAAATCCACTAAATTCTTAAGAGAACCAATGGAAGATTCAAAGCTCTAAAAGCTTGGGAAAACAGAAATAGGAAGAGTTCCAAATACATTTTTCCTTCAAATGTATGGGTCAATTAATTGAACCTTCTTTAGCTGTTGTATGGTTCCAACCTATTGATAAAAAGGAGAAGAAGGGAAAAGTTTAACCCAAAAGGAAACAACAGACCTTTAGCCTTTTAAAAGAATGATGGACTTATAAGCTTCTGGGAAAATATAAACAGCAGTAGAAATTTCCAGAGCTTGGCAGTAGACAGAAAAGTATCAAACTATAAAACAAGAATTAAATTGATGCCAAACAACATTTAATGCTACAAACTCGATTCTCCATACAATCGTAGCCAGAGAGAGAGAGAGAAGAAACGAAGACTGTAACACAAAGAAGACAAAAGGAGTTAAAAGTTATCAGAGTCTAAAGACGGCTACTCTTAAAACTTGCAACCAACCTTGATAATTTAATCATACTGAGACCTGAGAGGTGAAAGTAAAGTCTGACCCTGAATCAAGAGATAAGGCTTGGCTGCTTGAAGAATAGGCAGTTAAATGTATGGAAAAATAGAAGCAGGGAGGGAAATCCAAAATGCCTAGATTACATAACTTTGTTTGAAGACCATCCAAATGAGAGAGAGAGAGAGAGAGAGAGAGAGAGAGAGAGAGAGAGAGAGAGAGAGAGAGAGAGAGAGAGAGAGAGAGAGAGAGAGAGAGAGAGACCCACACATTAAAACAGCAGTCTAAAGATAACATTTCCAGACATTTATATCGTATCAAAAAGGAACAACATATGTCAGGGTTTGTTCAAAAACCGTTGCTGCTAAATGTGTCACAAAAAGACTACACTTCCAACTTAGCTTCTTTTTATTTAACACAGCAGCCAAGAGGATGGAAACAAGAAAATAAAGGTCAGGAAAACGTATACTTTGTAATCCAGGAGACACAAAAAGTCTGGTTGTAGTGGGAAACAAAGTCATTACAATTTTCTCAAAATGGACCAAAAATTTTAGTTCCTCAAAATTATAGTACTGTATATTAATCACTTTTGTGAAATAATGGACAACTTACAAAGAACTAAAAACCAAAAGACTGAAAGTATGACAGAACAAAAAGGTACCTAACATCCAAGGAACCAAACCAAATTTCTCATAACTTAACCTCAAGACATAACAGTATTTGGGATATCAAAAATTAAAAGTCTTAATCCATATAAATTTTGTCAAAGCAAAATACAGTTGATTTACCTTAGGGACTTGGATAACTCTCGAGGACCCACTAAAATGGACACGGTAGAAAGGGAAGAGCAATTCTAAATACAAAGGATGTGTAAACAGATAGGTCAAGAAAGTCTCTTGATTTCATATTCATTTCAACAACTTCTGTCGTCAGGAACAACTACAATGAGATCCAATATAAACATCCAACATTAGTAAGAAGGAACAAAATATACGCTGCCTTTCAGATTGGAAATTGTCTGACACATAAGATGTAATTTCATCAAAAACCAGTTTGAACATTCTCAGAACCTCAAAGAAGTACTGTATACTTTTATAGACCAAAATAAACATACAGCATTCATAAAAAGGAACAAAATACTGTATATGCTGCCTTCAGACTGGAAAAAGTCTGATATATAAGGCGTAACTTCACCTCAAGAATAACCTTTTGAACATTCTCGAAACCAGAAGAAGTACTACACTGTGTACCAATACAAACACTTTCCTACATCAATATACTTTATAATTTCTTTATATTTGGACTTGGAATGTTAGAAAGCAATAGAATATAAGAATCAAATCTAATAAACAAAACAAAAACTTTGTAATTAAGAAATGGCAAAAAGAATTCAACTCCTCTCTAATTCTCTTGAGAAATGAAAATATAAGAGATTACCCGAGTGCCATATGTGGATGAGATCATGGTGAGGGGTAGATGGAGATGGTTTAGTCATGCTCTTTGCACTCCCCAAGAGAGATTAGTTCACCAAACTTTCAACTTGGCTCCATATGGTACTAAAAGAATTTGGAGCACCAGGCCAACACGACTGAGGACTATGAAGCACGAAGTAGATGATGAATGGAGAAGTATTAAATTAAGAACTAATAACAGGAATATTCCTTTAGACTAAATGATGCATTGAATTCTGACTAATAGATTGTCAAGTAACTTTTGTGAATGACCAATCAAAGGTTATCATATTGACCAATACAGACCTTAGTCTGTGAATAAAAGTCTGGATTCATCCAAATCTTTGAATTCTGCAAATTTAAGTCAACTAGATATCTTTGAGTATTGTTTAAAATCCCTGTTCTATAAGCTTTACATACTTTGGAATAAATTTCTGGGATATTGGTGTCCATAAGGTTCTTTATGAGTTTTCAAGAAAAGGATTATGTACCCCATCTGTGTGATTTATTACCTCGGTTTTGAAGCTTGCATCAGCATTTGCAATACTGTTACGTAAAAACATTAGATACGTCTTCTTTTAAATCCATCTAATGGAATGTGGATAATGATGTATAGTTTCAAGAAATAAGAGATTATTCCTCTTCTTTCGGGAAATCCTTAGACTTTCAACCTTAAAGAGACCAAAGTGCTTCACATAGTAAAGACTTTTACATGTACATGATATTAATCAACAAACCTTTCATGTTGATATTATATAAATGCATTTTCAGGAGCTTTGGGGTTATCAAAAAGATCATGAACGTAACCGTGTATAATACGTCTCGTGTGATGACATTTCCCCAGACAGATTTCTTGATGCCACATTTCAAATTCATCTGTGAGACTCATACATCAGGGAACAAGTTACTCATAAACATTTACTTCTTTCAATACCATACTTCACTGCCGAACTCGATTGAGTCCCTTGTCAGGCTGGGAGGAATGTAGAGAGGAGAGGTCCCCTTTTTTGTTTCATTTGTTTGATGTCGGCTACCCCCCAAAGTTGGGGGAAGTGGCTAGGTATATGTATGTATGTATGTTCACTGTCACGCAGCACTTTCCAGCTAAAATCGAACATAATTTTTTTTAGATTTACCTGTGCTGGAGATGGTAAATCAATGTGAA
This sequence comes from Palaemon carinicauda, assembly GCF_036898095.1. NCBI lineage: Eukaryota > Metazoa > Arthropoda > Malacostraca > Decapoda > Palaemonidae > Palaemon > Palaemon carinicauda. The sequence continues at coordinate 76,038,967 of NC_090758.1, forward strand.
TTTCCGTATCAAGTAATTTGTTTTATGCAAGAGTTTGACAGCTTGAGATGTACATACTGTGCTCACTTTGAGCATATGTGGTATTCAACCATGTAGTTTTTGCCAAGGGATTTCATAAGAAATACCATACAGTACGAACAAGAAATTATGATGACAGAAGGGTAACTGTATGCACCATTTTGCCCATATATTGTATCCATCATAGTCCCTACTTAACCTTTTTCACCAACATTTACCACATAATTCTGTACGGGATGAAAACTATGTTGTGATTCCACGAGGTGGTGAAGGTGAGATCAGGGAAGACTTTTAATCACAAATAGATCTTACTAAGTCCTGTTAATCACTGCTTAATAATATTGTTGGCAATTTCAACCATAATTTCAAGTCTCTGTAACCACATTGCAACTTTTACCCTTTCTACAAGCACCTGTAACCCCATTGTATAATTTGTTACTTGTGTGGATTATAACATCGAATTCTGTTCTTCTCTTGCTTATTTAGTTTACTTTTGTCATTACAATCTATCTTTGCGATATTTTCATAATATAATTTTTCAATATGGTATAAATAAGGATATTCTGAGGTGGCTTACTTAAATGGCCCGCAAAGCTTCTCCTCAAAGGTATTGAACTACATCTGGTTCCTTAAAACCTTGTTCTAATACTGTACAAAGTAAATATCTAAGGCTGCTTTGTTTAGTGCACACAGTGCTTGTGCATGAAAGCAATTATCACCATCAATTAAAAAAATACTGATAAACCTTCAAGCTGAAAAAATTCTGAACTGTCAATTGCTACATAAGATTTTATAATTCGGACATCCTTTGCATTCAGATCTTTCCAGATTGTACCATCCTGTACGTATTACTAGGTATGCAGTTCAATTCTAATAGTCATGCCTTCTCCATCCTAAGACTCAATACTATGCTGAATTCTAGAAGTTTTATTCCAGCTGCAACCAGATTGTGGAATGACCTTCCTAATCTGGCGATTGAATAGGTGGAACTTCAGAAGTTTAAACTTTCTGTAAATTCTTTTCAGTTAAACAGGTTGACATGTCTCGTTTTATAGATAATATATGAATGTTCTATTTTAACGCTGTTACTCATCTTAAAATATTTCATATTTATATGTAGTTTATTTGCTATTATTTCCTTTCCTCGCTGGATTACTTTCCTTGTTGGAGCCCTTGGACTTGTAGCATTCTGCTTTTCAAACCAGGATTGTACCTTGGCTATTAATAATAATAATTGTTCAGGTGGACCAATGATATTCTGATTAGATTTGGTTCATGTTAAGATGAGTAACGACACAATTCAATGTCAAGCAACATAGTCTTTCAGTCAGGGAAGTTCAGGAACATTGAGCCTGATCGACCCCAGTGTAAGTGATCATACAAAACCCTAATAAGCCGTTGGAAAATAAGGCATTGGGCAACCTCATCCCATGATCCATTGTTGCACAGAAACTTGCAAGACTTTAGCATCCTGTGTGAGAAGTAAGTAGTCATAAATTTTATTATTATGCCATTCAACTTAACTAAAATTATCTCTACAAGGTTAAGTCAAGGAGAGGGCATATTTCAAGATCTATACACCAATCATTTTGAATCAGGATGTCATTCCCAGGACAAGGGGAATGGCAGCATATATTAGGACTGAGTACAGCATTCTACTTCCCATAAGTCCTGCCATAAATGTGGATGTCATGAGATTCAGGTGATTAAAGTTTGAGGCATGTATAACCACTTTTATTTATGTTCCATCCAGCTTGGATGATTCTATATTTGAATGTCTTTTTACTACTATGGCTAGAATACAAAATGATAGAAAGGCCTCTTGCTTTTGTTGATGATTTCAATGCTCGCCATAGGGAGTGGTTAAATTCTGTTACTCCTACTGATCGGCATGGCTTAGGAGCTTTGGAATTTGCCTCGGAATAAGGCTGTAAGCAATTCATACGTGAGGCTACTCACAGGTCTGGTAACTGCTTGGACTTCGTATACAGTGACTCCCAGGGCTTTATAGCACGGAATATTGGTCCTCCAATTGGGACGTCTGATCAAGCCTGGGTTTTATTCCTAATTAGGTCTGAAGAACAGCCTGTCCCTGATGTGTCACACTCTTTTAAGATATATATAAAGTCTCAAGCAGACTGGAGTGGGATTTCGAGTAATCTTTTGCATATGAATTAGTCATAGTTGTATAAAAGTGTTGAGCCTGTTGTTCCTTCGAATGAGAATATGGTCAGCATAATTGATAAGCTTCTCGTGTGCTAAAATACAAGGGGAAGGACAAACCCTGGGTTCAATGATGATTGTAGACATGCTTATTTGGAAAAACAGGAGGCCTATCCTCTTTGATAAGGTAACAGATCAGATTTGACTTGAATCCTGTAACTATAATCAGCTATGAGGTTTTGCTCAGAGAGTTTATGCTTCAACTGAAAAGGAATACAATTTAACCATATAAGAAACCCTTTCTGGTACAACTCTTTGTTGTAGATGTAACAGTTCCTCCTTTACTTAAACCAGATGGCTCAGTCACTCACTGCGCAAAGGAAAAGCCAACCCTTTTGGATGATGTGTTTGACAGTAAACAGAGTAGTGAGAAACTCAAACTTCCTCATTTCTGTTTTCCTGAGGCTAAACTAACGAGTTTAGTTTTATGGTCCTCTGAAATTAAAAGCTCTCTTACAGGACCTTGCTGTTTATGGTGTAGACCCAAATGGTATTTTTAATTTGTTTCTTTAAAAATTTCTCTTCAACTGTAAACAATTCACTTCAAGTTCTAAGTGTGACTCTTGATTAAAAATTTATTTTTGAGAAACACATTCAGTCTGTTTCTTCTTCAACTCGACAAATAATTGGCTTATTGAGAAAGTCTTATTAGTTTTTTGGTGATCAATCTATCCTGAGGCAATGCTTTAATTCTTTCATTCTACCTTGTTTTGAGTATTCATTCTCCTCTGGTCTTCAGCTGTTGATTCCCATCTTAATTTGTTATAGAAAAACTTGTCTATAAAATTCTTTATTCCTGGTCTGGATATTAATCTCTGGCAACATCATTCAGGTAGTTCTCTGTGAATGTTGGATAAGATTTTTCATAATTCTAACCATCTTTGGCTTTCAGATCATTCCAAAACATACCATCCTGTGTGTAGTACTAGGTATGGAGTTAATTCTAATAGTCTAGCTTTCTCCATCATGAGGCTCAACACTACACAGTATTAAAAAGTTTTATTTCAGCTGTGACCAGATTGTGGAATGATCTTCCTAATCTGGCAGTTGAATTGGTGAAACTTCAGAAGTTTTAAACTTATTGAAAAAGCTTTTCTGCTAAACAGGTTGACATAAGATTCTTTTCATAGTTCATATGACAGATATAATCTAACGTTCATACTAAATCTGAAATATTTCATATTCTTTATTACTACTTCTCATACATAGTTTATCTATTTCTTTAGTTCCTTTCCTCACTGCACTTCTTTCCCTGTTGGAGCCCTAGGGCTTGTAACATCCTGATTTTCCAACTAAGGTTGTTGTAATACAGGTAATAATTATATATATTTTTTATTATCTTTGGAATTATGAAAAATACTATAAAATCTATTAAAAGCCTTTCAAATTTGATTGTCAGTTTTAGTACTTTACTTCAAATTAAAGAACTTTTTCTTAGTCAAATTGTAGAGAAAACTATGAAGCTTCAACAGGAATAAGAGAAGCATGAAATAGTCAAAACTAACACCACAAGGTAGAATGCAATTTAAAAGGATCCATTTTGGCACAGAGACCCAGAACAATTTCCTCTTATTTCTTTAGAAATAATCTGTTTCAATCTTATGGACACAGAGTATTGAGTAATAAATCCTTATTCAAAAGGAGCCAAATAACTTTATAAAGTAAATTCAATTGTCTTTAGTGATGCGGCCAATAAATTTCATGAGATTTAAACTACTTATGAACAGCAGAGTTTCGGACATATTGCCGGATACTTTGCAATACAGATATTGTCCTAAGATTGACGACGCTTTGAAACCATCACAAGTTATTCCAGCATACAATAAAATGGGGCGAAAAGCCTCTACTTTCCTCCAAAGAAATCGGACCTTTCTAACATGATCTCTGAGAACAATGAAAGCGAGAGATGAATATTGTGCCACGAAAAGACATATGATACAAATGCGTCCAAGAGCAAATAAGGCAAATGAATCTGCTCCACAGACTTAAATTTCACAGACTGAGCAAGCAAACTCTCAGACCACATAATCCCTTTTGTCACAACCAACACAAGAAAGAGAGAGAGAGAGAGAGGAGACTAACTTGAACAAACAACATTCTAAAACCCGAATCTTCCCTCAACTAGCTTCCCACCGAGACACACCCCTAACAGATCCACAAGAACTACATGACAACATCATTCAGGCTCACGTTACAGGGCGCCATACGACATACGGACCTCACACATCACGGGCAACTCGTTACGATCAACATGTTCCGATGAATCTCACCGCACGGATTTTACTCGTGCACCTGATCCGCACGGCCGGTTAGCATGAAATCAACGTGCCATCTTTACATTACTCAGAGGATTTCTTACGATGACTGCAAAGTAAATGTACTGAACCATTTGATCAATTACGTACACTTACCAAATACTGATACACAAGTGTACATACACCTGGATTGCCAAAATTTACACAAGTGTCCTATGTCAGAAAATGGATAAATTCTTTTGTTTAACATTATGCAAAAGTAAAAGTAGATGAAAGTAACCAATAAAACAAGACAGGAATACATCTCCTATTTTGCTACAAACTGAAAAAATAGTAAATGTGTTCTAAAATGCGTATACATATATAATGTTTATAACAAACTGTTAACAAACTAAAGATTCACATTTTCCTTTTGAAATTCTGAGATGCCAAAATACTTGATTCCAGTTTTAACAAACATCAATAAAAAGTTGGTATAACATGAAATGGACTGTAGAAGAAACCATAATTGTTAAGAAACACATTTGTTAATTCCTTTGCATATTTATCACTTAAAAAATATATATCAAGATATGTTACTGATTCACAAGATAATTTCTTGCAATGTTAAAATGAAGAGGAATAAAAATCTTCAAAAAATTAAGTCTAATATTGAACAAATTCCTTCAAAAATAAGTTTGTAATCGTAAAAATTAGATAACGATTGTTACTCTTCACTCAAGTCGTTTAAATTAATTCCAAGAAATATGTGAAAAAACCATTACGGGAAACGCCGACCGTCTCGACTGAAACGACCACGTGGCCGATACAGATGCATTATGGGGCGAAGATATCTGGCTTCCAGAAAAAAAGTCTTCCTGACATGAAACAAAACAGTTTGGGCTGAGCTCGACAGACGACTCATAGAAAACGTAGAGACTGGAAAGACTCACGGGGAACTGTGATAAACGAATGGAGCTGGGGTCTTCAGAAACACGATCTTTGGCAATTGTAATTCTCTGAAGACATTCTGGGAATTCAAACGTCTGGCGGGGCGACATCACTGGCGACCATGCAGCACACAAGGGTGCGGCCATCTTTGTTTTAGTTTCTCTCCCATTCATGTCTGAGATACAAGGGTATTTAGTTAATTACCAGTCACAAAGAATACAATAATTTACAAAATGCTACTACATAAAAGATGGCAGAACAGTACTCAATGGTAGCAAAATATTCAAGTTAATCATGAATATAAAATATAGGCAGGAACACTCTAATCATAAAATGAAACTATCTCTCATTTTTAACTAAATCACATATTCTTAAAGTAATTTGTATTTTTCCCAACAATACAAACTCGAGTACTTTATTAGGATAATGATTTCAGCCTGTTCAAAAGACATACTCCTAATTAAACGAACAAATTAAGTCAAAAGATTAAACAATCAGAGATCCATAATAAAGATGGAATTGATGTAAAGAGAGAAACATTATCTAAAAAGGCAGCAAGTTTGTTCTCAAGGCCAAAACCATAAAAAAAATTATGGGTCAAGAACACTAACCTGAGAAACACCAGAGATTACATTCCTAATTTCATAAAATCCCAGAAGATGAGGTTGGAAGATCATCTATGGAAGGCTGAAAGGCAGATTTTCAGAGAGACTTAGAAGAAAATACAACAGCGTTATTGGAGGAGATTCTCCTGATGGATGGGGAATTGTACAAGGCACAGCGGTGTGGAGGACTATGACGAGAGTAGAAATGGTTAAAAAGGGATTTTGACGAAGGAAAAATCTATTTCTGGGAAGAGGCCTGTGACGCCCGGTGAGAAAGGTGAGAAAGGTCCTTCCTTATACCTTTCCTAATATAAATCTTCCAAATATACTAGAGAAAGATAAAAGCATGGAATGCAGAGGTTACAACCCTCGCGCGAACACCTTGTAGGTGTCGTGTATTAAACAAAGGCGTGTGTAAACCACTATTCACAGGTTGGCTTCCATTTAGATAATCCCTTCATCAATGGGGAGGGCCGTGACAGGCCCTAGATAACATGGTTGAACTCCCCAACGACACCTACCACGCGCGCCCTCTAGGACATCCTTCTGCAAGAACATATGGCTTGGCAAGGAAAAAGAGGGGTGGGGTCCGTATCAAATAACCGGGAAGGGTTTCACCGGGCGTCACAGGCCTCTTCCCAGAAATAGATTTTTCCTTCGTCAAAATCCCTTTTCTGGGGGGCCTGTGACGGCCGGTGAGAATGTACCAGAGAATGCCTTCCAAGCCCAATAAATTAATAACATAATAAGGAGAAAACAAACACCATGTAAGGCAATAATATAATACTGTAAGTAAACATAAATCATAAACTAGCCATAGGCATAGGGGATGTAATGCTAAAATAATATGAGGACCAGGGATCACCTGAGTGTCCCGTCGTGAAAGGAATCAACCTTACATGTCTAAGCATATCTAAACTTTACAGGAATGATAATTACAATAACAGTTAAATCATAACAATTAAACATGGCAAAATAACTTAGGGCTAACGAACCACCCAGGAGAGTGGCGACGTGGTGTGAGAGGTGGTCAGGAGGGAGGAGAGAAGAGATGGAATAAAGAAAAAATCAGAGATTAATGGGGGGAGATAAGACTCCCCGCTGCAACCGTAGGGTATTTAAGGGCCTGTAAGTTCTTTAGATAGTGGCGTTTGAAAACCATAGGAGACTTCCAACCCGTGTATTTTTTAAGGTCATCAAAATCCATGTTCTGGAAGTAATTGATAGAGGTAGCTATTGACCGTATATCATGAGCATGGGGAAATGATTCCGGGTTAGCATGTTTAATGAAGTAGAGGATTTGTTGTCTGATACCTTGAATGGTCAAAATACCACCTTGTTCCCTGATAAATAAGGGGCCAGACGAGCGGGTGGCAGATCTAGCTAAAAAGGTCCTGAGAGTAGTGACTGGACACAGCGAAGGATCCTGGGGAAGAGAGATGATCTTCCAAGGGGACCACCTATTTTGCGGGTCCTCATTTTTTGCTAGGAAAGCTCTGTCTGGGGTAAGCAGTACTTCGCCTGTAGGGAGGAAATCTATGTTTTCCGGGTTACGTGAGAGCGCTGCTAGTTCTGAGATTCTAGCACCTGAGGCCATAGCTGATAGAAATAACGTCTTCCTAAGCAGAGTGATATAAGAGCAGGACTCGTTGTCAGTGTCCGACGCGAGTTTGAGGACATTGTTCAGAGACCAAGAGACTTTTTGTGGCCGATCCAACGGCCGAAGCCTAGCACATGCTTTTGGAATAGATGAGAAATAGGAATCAGCTAGATTAATGTTAAACCCAACCAGGAATATCTTCTTCAGAGCTGACTTGATGGTAGTTATAGTGCTAGCTGCCAAGCCCTTGTCAAATAAGAACCTAAAGAACGAGATGGCTAAATTCGGAGTCATACGAGTGTGGTCTGAATTCTTTAAGAAACCTGCTAATTTCTTAACAGCCGAATCATATTGACGAATTGTCGAGTCCCTTTTGTCCGCTTCGATGAAGAGAACGTTTTCTGGGTCAATGTTTGCGTCTTTATGCGCTGCAAACTTCATGAAGTCCACAAAGTTAGGGTTTTGGCTATCCTTGAGGAATCTGACACAGTCTGTGTTTGAATTACTTGGGTTAGTTTGGGGAATGGAATCCGGAAGGGTCGGAGTTTCAGCTCGAGGAGGAGAGGAAACCAACTGCTCTTTGGCCAGTGAGGTGCTACTAAGGCCACTGTCCCCCGGAAGGAGCGTAGTTTGTGCAATACTTTCATTAGAAGATTCACTGGTGGAAATAGGTAAATCTTCCTCCAATGGTTCCAATCCAGGGTTAATGCGTCTATGGCATAAGCCTGAGGGTCCATGTTTGGTGTCACATAACAAGGAAGTTTGTGATTCATCTGAGTTGCGAATAGATCTACCTGAAGGCCCGGAACCAGCCTGAGTATCCACTGGAATGAAATTATGTCCAGAGACCATTCTGATTCCAGTGGTTTCATCCTGGATAGTGAGTCCGCTATCACATTCTGGACTCCCGCTAGGTGGGTTGCTGACAGGAACCAGTTCTTTTCTGCTGCCAAGGTGAAGATAGTGACCAGGATCTGATTCAGGTTGGGCGACTTGGATCCTCCTCTGTTGATGCAGTGTACTACGGCTGTGCTGTCTGACACTACTCTGATGTGGGTCGACCTCGGAGGAGAGAGCCTCTTCAGGGTCAAGAACACTGCCATGGCTTCGAGAACATTGATGTGGAAGTGTTTCATGGCGGGTGACCAAGAGCCCTGAAACATCTGACGTTCGTAGTAACCCCCCCATCCACTCAGAGACGCGTCTGTATGAATTGTCACTTGTTGGGGTGGGAATTGAAGAGGAACCGATTTGGAAAGGTTCTTCGATTCGGACCATGGCTGTAATCTCATTTTCAAGACAGAGGGGATTTTCGAGACCTTGTCTCTTAAAGGTACTGTGGCTCTCTTTCTCCAAACTCGATTGATGTCTTTGAGTTTGGCTTTCAATAGGCGATCTGTTACTGAGGCGAATTGCAGAAGGCCGAGGATTCTTTCTAAGGCTCTTCTGGACACCTGCCTGTGTTTTAGAAAATTCTTGACCTTGGAAGCTATTTCTCTTACCTTTTTGGGAGGTAGAACCAGCTTGTGCCGTGCAAGGTCCCATTGTATGCCTAACCATTCGAAGCGGTCTGATGGAAGTAGGCGGGATTTTTGGAGATTGACCCGAAATCCCAGGTTGGCGAGAAAACGAAGTACTTTCTTCGTAGCTCTGTTGCACTCCAGGGCTGACCGAGCCCAAATAAGCCAATCGTCCAGATAAGCAACGATCTGAATCCCTTGGTTCCTGAGTTGTTCTAGCACCGTCTCTCCCAGTTTCGTGAATATCCTGGGTGCAATGTTGAGGCCGAAGGGCATGACTTTGAATGCAAAGGCTTTCCTGCCTAGACGGAAACCTAGGTAAGGAGAGAAGTTTCGAGCTATTGGTACATGATAATAGGCGTCGGTAAGATCGATAGAGGTGGTGACGGCCCCACGGGGAAGCAGGGTACGTACCTGAGAGATGGTCAACATCCGGAACTTGTCGCAGAGGATGTAAGAATTTAGCTTTGACAAGTCCAGGACCACTCTCAATGCCGACGAGCCTTTCTTCGGAACTGTGAACAGGCGGCCTTGGAACTTCAGCGATCGAACCCGTTTGATTGCTTTTTTCTGTAGTAACTCGGTGGTGTACTCTCTCAGAATGGATGTGGGTCTCTGGAAGAAGGTCACTGGTGGAGGAGGGGAACCTTGTGACCATTTCCACCCCAAGCCTTTGGAGACTATGCTGTGAGCCCACGGACTGAAGGTCCAACGGTCTCGAAAGTGGTAAAGTCTCCCCCCTACCGGAACTATATCATTGCGAGGGAGTGAATCTAGGTTCTTTCCCTCCTCGAGAACCCCTTGTCCTAGGTCCGCCTCGTTGACGGAACTGTCCTCTAGCCCTGAAGCTACCTCTCTGGTGTCCACGAAAGGAACCTGAGGGTCCGTAGCTAGGGATGTATGCGGGTGAGGGCATCCAAACGGGGTTGGGTTGGGTACCTGGGGGAGCAGTGAGGTAGACCACCTGTTGAGGGTGTTTCGGCTGTAGAGGAGACGAAGCAGTGGGAGACTGTGAAGACGAGTGGGCAATCGACGATTGTTGGTAGTGACCTCGGCTCGTCTTGTAAGGGGCAAACCTCTGTTTCTTCCTGAAGAAGTTTTGTTTTTGCCCTTCAACCCTCTTTTTGGCAGTGAGGCCCCACCTCACTTGCAAATTTTGATTTGCTCTCGCAGCGTCTTGTAGTACCTTGTTCACCTCCTCCTGAGGAAAAAGGTTCTTACCCCAGCAGGGGGAAGCTATCAGCCTATTCGGTTCATGCCTGATCGTGGCCTCAGAAAGAACGTGCTTCCTGCAACTAACCCGAGCCGAACAAAACTCGTGTAAGTCGATTTGGAAGGACAGAGACAGGTTCTTTGTGAATATCCGGAACATGGTCTCGGTCGGGTAAAGTGAGGTTAGGGACTCCACGGAGGTAATGGAGTGGAGAGACCTAGCCAACCTATTCCGTGCCTCAAACTCAGTCTTGAGAAGAATATCTGGTAATTTAGGAAGCTTCTCGGAGAACAGATTAGAGGCACAGTCTGGGTCTAACTTCCCTACTGTGAAAGTAGCGGGGGCATCATCCCAGATAGTAACGGTACTCGGAATGAGCATGGAGGTGGGATCGGTCTCTTTAAGAGCTGGCATGGCAGAACCTTCTTTGATAGCCTGAAAAGTAAGAGCTGCCACTTTATCTGTAATAGGCAAGGTAATACCTGGAGAAGCTGTAAATATGGTGTAGGCTCCTTTGTGTGGGGTGAGCTTGGAATTAGTGCAACCCCAGTCTGACAACGTCCTGGCCCAGAAAGATTGGGCCTGCTCTTTAGGGAATATTACCGTTTCCTTCGGTACCTTGTCTAACCTAACCAAGGCATGTTCTTTCAATCGCACGAAGCCGTTGAATGGGAATTCTAGTCCCGGAGGGTAAAATTCTAAGTCCTCTAGAGGACGGGTGCCTATGCCCTCTAGAGTTATGGCACCATCAATATATGGAGCATGTAAGGCAAACCTCCAAGGGTTGTTTTTCTCGAAGGGAGGTAACTTCGATGCGTCCGGGGCTGAAGGAGGGGGCATCTGAGTTCCGGAACGGATGAGACTTGCCACCATATCTTTGAGCTCCGTCATAGCTCCTCGGCCTGCCCTAGACTGTTGAAGATATTGTTGTATCTGCTCTTTCACAATATCCCTGACCATGGCGGCGGATAAAGGGGGCTCCCGAGCTTGATCCTCTAACGAAGCCCTGGACTTAGTAGACTTTGACTTCTTAGGAGTCACGGTTTTAGGTATAGCAATATGAACATCAGGATCCTTTGAGGGTCCCGGAACCGGTGACACTGATAATGGCAAAGCTGAAGGCTTAAAGGTACGTAGTGGCTTCACCTTGGGTCGTACAGGAATGGAGGAACCTAGAGTAGAAGCCGTAGGTTTATCAAAGCCGTGAAAGGAAGTAGAAGAGGAAGGAGTGTGGGGTGAAAGGGGGTCCACCAACTCAACACCACCTACCTGCTCATCCATGGGTTCCTCGTCCAGACCTAGGTAGGGCCCAGCCTCCGTCACTAAAACCTCTTCCTCAGTTAGAATGGTTTCTCTAATCACTTCAATTAACGGGGCCGCTGTCTCCGGTGGAACTGCTGCAGTAGTAGAGCCTGGGAATAGGCGAGAAGCCATGTCTCCATCAAGAAGATAGGGTGCGCCAGCAGGCGCATTCCTCCCAAACCCTGACACCCAAGTCCGGAGAGTAGCTCTCGCCTCCCTGAGAGATTCATCATCAGCCTGAAAGAGGAGAGGGAATTAATGATGAAGTCAAAACTGAAGTCAATATACAAAGAGCAATTAATTCTTCGCAAAGAATATTAACAGGGCCACTAGAACCAACTTACCTCCTCGCTCAGGAGTAGGGCTGACAGCCCATAGCAGAGCATGCATGCCTCCGGAAACCATATCGTATAGGGGGCTTGTCCCGGTTCCCGAGAGAAGGATATGGCGCAATGGGCATGGGCCCGGCATAGATCATGGCCCATGGAATCAGCAAAGGCAGCGGAGCAGCCCCTGGCAGTGCAGCGGACTTTCTGTAAAAAGAAAGAAGACATAAGTCTGGATGTTCCTTGAGATTCTTGTCATTGACTTATGAATCAGAAACACTTAAATCTTAATTAATGTGTGAGTATGGTAGTAGCTAACACCTTAATAAAATAAGAAATTATAATAGAAAACCAGTAACCACATAGCATGAATCTCTAAACTTCATCGATATCACACTGTTAACTCCGGTTCTGGACTCCTGCTTGATCTCTGTTTTTACCGGAGGTCCGGTAGCAAAGGCCCGTCATCGTGAAATCGTGACCGTCTCCGGTACGATAACATTATCCTCAATGAATGAGTTATCTCCAGTGAAGCCGGAGATACGATGAAAACGGGGGCCTTAACTGTGTAATTGTGATCAAACATGACAAAGGTTCGTGTGTAAAAGGCTTCAGCCGGAGTCCGAGTGCCGGATTTCACCGTTGCACTCCAAAAATCTGCTCCGGAACGATAACTAGTTCTCACCCAATGAGTATCCATTATAGCGGAGCATAACTCAAGGCGGAGCTAAGGGTGTCGGTATAAAACGACCCCAATTAATGACTCATACACTAACGTACCTAATAATAGTGTTAGCTATATTAACAGTAACCACATCAATAAATCGTTTATAATATTAAACGTACTATCATCAATTCTGATACTGAGAAGAGGCCTGAATAACCCGTGATCGTATAAAAACGGAGAACGGGAAATTCACCTCTCTTACTCAAAGAAAACGAGAGAAAGGATAACTCATACCTGTAGAACAGGAAACGAGCACTCTATGCTTTCGCTCTCAAGGTTACATATTAAAAATTAACATCACACAATAAATAAGAAATTTAATAAAATTGATTGCTTTTCTTAGTAATAGTAATAACGAAGAATAACGACAACGTAACCAAAAAACAAGGATATAGTCTAAAACGAACCCTCCAGGAGGGTACAAATTAACAGACTAAATCGCTAAGCTTTAAATCGTTTCTATGCTTTAAAACGCTAAGCTTTAAACCGTTACTGTGCTTTAAAACGCTATCTTAAATCGCTATTCTTCGTAGGTCCAAATTGGACTTGCAAGCAAATAAATACCATAGTAAAAATTAATAATAATTAATGATAACATAAAAGGCCATAAAACGTAAGTGATATAACCTATCCGACAGAGTACCAGATGGGCAAAATTAACTAGAAAATTTACCGAAGCGAACATACCCAAAATGGCTGCCGATATCTCGGCAGGACAATCGCTTCCAAAACTAAAAACCACCATAATGGAAATAGAACAAATGCCCGGTACTGTCAAAAACTGCCAAAACAAACTATGGTACTTAACATTGGTAAGGGTGAAGTAACAACGTCAGTCATGTTAAAATAACGAGAAATTCTTCGAAAAAACACTGTGCCCAAAAAAACTATGCTTGCTTGAAGTCCAATTAAAGAAGGATGTCCTAGAGGGCGCGCGTGGTAGGTGTCGTTGGGGAGTTCAACCATGTTATCTAGGGCCTGTCACGGCCCTCCCCATTGATGAAGGGATTATCTAAATGGAAGCCAACCTGTGAATAGTGGTTTACACACGCCTTTGTTTAATACACGACACCTACAAGGTGTTCGCGCGAGGGTTGTAACCTCTGCATTCCATGCTTTTATCTTTCTCTAGTATATTTGGAAGATTTATATTAGGAAAGGTATAAGGAAGGACCTTTCTCACCTTTCTCACCGGCCGTCACAGGCCCCCCAGAAATGATATTTTAATTATAAAAAAATTTTTTGAATATACTTACCCGGTGAATATATAATAGCTGCTGCTCCAGCGGCTCGACAGAAAACACACACAAAAACTCGCGAGCGATCGCTATGAAGGTTGCGGGTGTGCCCACCAGCGCCAACTATCGGCCAGATACCGATTATACATGTAAACAGACCCAATTTTTCTCATCCCGCTGGTTCTCTATCGGGGAGGAAGGGGGGGGCCTTTAATTTATATATTCACCGGGTAAGTATATTCAAAAATTTATTTTATAATTAAAATATCATTTTTAAATATTTAACTTAGCCGGTGAATATATAATAGCTGATTCACACCCATGGTGGTGGGTAGAGACCAAAGTGAATTAAGTTTACAGCATATATGCTTAGAGTTTTTGACAGTTATATCATAACAAAACCCAAATATATAAAGGTACCTGGTAAGGAAGTTGACTTAGACGATTACTCTGCCTTATTAGTCTGTCTTCCTCACGAAGCCCAGCGATCCTCTTAGGATGCTGAAAGACTCCCAGGAGCTGAAGTATTAAGGGCTGCAACCCATACAACAGGACCTCATCAAACCCCTAATCTGGGCGCTCTCAAGAAATGACTTTGACCACCCGCCAAATCAACTAGGATGCGAAAGGCTTCTTAGCCTTCCGTACAACCCAAAAAACAATATTAAAAAAAAAAAAACCATTTCAAGAGACAGATTAAAAAGGATATTGTAATTAGGGTAATGTAGTGGTAGAACCCTCACCCACTACTGCACTCGCTGCTACGAATGGACCCAGTGTGTAGCAGTCCTCGTAAAGAGTCTGGACATCTTTTAAGTAAAATGACGCGAACACTGACTTGCTTCTCCAAAAAGTCGCGTCCATAATACTTTGCAGATTGATTTTGCTTGAAGGCCACGGAGGTTGCTATAGCTCTAACTTCGTGCATCTTAACCTTAAGCAAACATCGGTCTTTCTCATTCAAGTGAGAATGAGCTTCTCGTATTAAAAAATCTGATAAAATATGACAAAGCATTCTTTGACATAGGCAATGATGGTTTCTTAACTGAGCACCATAATGCCTCAGATTTACCTCGTAATGACTTAGTACGAGCTAAATAGAACTTAAGAGCTCTAACAGGACATAATACTCTTTCCAGTTCGTTGCCTACGATCTCTGATAAGCAAGGAATATCAAAAGATTTAGGCCAAGGACGAGAAGGCAGTTCATTTTTGGCCAGGAAACCAAGTTGAAGTGAACAAGTGGCTTTTTCTGTAGAAAAAATCCGATGTTCTTACTGAAGGCATGAAGTTCACTGACCCTTTTAGCCGAAGCCAAGCACACTAGGAAAAGTGTCTTGAGGGTGAGATCCTTCAGGGAGGCTGAATGTAATGGCTCAAACCTGTCTGACATGAGGAACCTTATGACCACGTCTAAGTTCCATCCAGGAGTTGCCAAACGACGTTCCTTAGAGGTCTCGAAAGACTTAAGGAGATCTTGGAGATCTTTATTGTTGGAAAGATCTAAGACTCTATGTCGAAAGACCGAAGCCAACATGCTCCTGTAGCCCTTAATCGTGGGAGCTGAAAGGGAGCGAACCTTTCTCAGATGTAAAAGAAAATCTGCGATTTGGGCTACAGAGGTACTGGACGAGGACACAGATGCTGACTTGCACCAGTCTCGAAAGACTTCCCACTTCGACTGGTATACTCTAATGGTAGAAGCTCTCCTCGCTCTTGCAATCGCACTGGCTGCCTCCTTCGAAAAGCCTCGAGCTCTTGAGAGTCTTTCGATAGTCTGAAGGAAGTCAGACGAAGAGCGGGGAGGCTTTGATGGACATTCTTTACGTGGGGCTGACGTAACAGATCTACCCTTAGAGGAAGACTTCTTGGAAAGTCTACCAGCCATTGAAGTACCTCGGTGAACCACTCTCTCGCGGGCCAGAGGGTAGCAACCAACGTCAACCTTGTCCCTTCGTGAGAGGCGAACTTCTGCAGTACCTTGTTGACTATCTTGAATGGTGGGAATGCATATAAGTCCAGAAGAGACCAATCCAGTAGAAACGCGTCTATGTGGATTGCTTCTGTATCTAGGACTGGAGAGCAATAGATTGGTAACCTTTTGGTCAACGAGGAGGCAAAGAGGTCTATGGTGGGTTGACCCCAAGTAGCCCAAAGACTCTTGCCCACGTCCTTGTGGAGGGTCCATTCCGTGGGTATCACCTGACCCCTCCGACTGAGACAGTCTGCCAAGACGTTCAAGTCCCCCTGGATGAATCTCGTCAACAGGGAGATGCCTCGATTTCTTGACCATAAGAGAAGGTCCCTTGCGATCTCGAGCAGCGTGAAGGAGTGTGTGCCTCCTTGCTTGGAGATGTACGCCAAAGTTGTGGTGTTGTCTGAGTTGACCTCTACCACTTAATTTCGAAGAAGCTTTCGAATATCATCAAGGCCAAGTGGACTGCTAATAGCTCCTTGCCGTTGATGTGCATGCTCTTCTGACTTGAGGTCCACAGACCCGAGCATTCCCGACCGTCCAGGGTCGCACCCCAACCCAAATCCGACGCGTCTGAGAACAACACGTGGTTTGGGTTCTTGACTGCTAGGGATAGTCCCTCTCTCAGACTGATATTGCTGTCCCACCATTTCAGGCATGCCTTTACTGGTTCGGAGACTGGGAATGATACCGTCTCTAACGTCTTGTCCTAGTTCCAGTGAGAGGCTAGATGGAACCGGAGAGGCAGAAGGTGTAGTCTCCCTAGTGAGACAAACTGCTCCAGGGATGAGAGAGTCCCTACGAGACTGTTCCAACTCCTGACTGAACAAACGTTTTCTTTTCAGCATTAGTTGGACTTCGAGCAGGGCTTGTTCTATTCCGTGGCAGATGGAAAAGCGAATCTCCATCCCCAAATATAGAATAATCTGGGATGGGATCAGTTGGGACTTTTAGGTTGACCAAAAGTCCCAACTCCCTGGCCAGACTCAACGTCCAATGTAGATCCTGCAGACAGCGAAGACTGGACGATGCTCTGAGAAGCCAGTCGTCCAAGTACAGGGAGGCTCGGATCCCCGATAGATGGAGGGATTTTGCCACATTCCTCATGAGCCTCGTAAACACGAGAGGAGCAGGACTGAGGCCAAAGCACAGGGCTCGAAACTGGTACCCCACATTCCTGTAAACAAACCTCAGAAACGGTTGGGAATCCGGGTGTATAGGAATGTGGAAGTATGGCTCCTGAAGGTCGAGAGAGACCATCCAGTCGCCTTCCATTAATGCTGTCAAGACAGCCTGGTAGACTTCATCGTGAAGTTTGTCTTGACAATGAACACATTGAGCGCACTTGCCTCTTACGTACTCCTGCAGTGAACATGGCTGCCAGATCATTGGAGCCATCCCTGAGGGACTTGTTCCTGCAGAGAACGTGGCTGTCAGATCATTGGAGCCATCCCTGAAAGCCTTGTTTATGCATGACATAATTGTACAGCAAAACTTCAAACGCTCGAAAAAAAAACTCCTAACAGGAGATGGTCTAGCTCTGAAGTCGACCATAAAATCTTGGAGCGTCTCATGGCCAGGCGCCAGGGAGAGTCTATGAGGTTTGAGAAGTCTATCTGGGCAGAGGCAGGAACTCCCAAGCCGAGAACTTCTCTCGTGTCATATCAGACTCTCGCTCTATAAGCCAGCTTAAAAGTAGGGAAAGCAAAGGCTGTCTCCCCCAAATTCCTCCTGGTGATAAACCAGTCGCCTAGCAAACGTAAAGCTCTCTTAGAAGAGCGAGAGAGCACTAGCTTATAAAACAAAGGCTTCGAAGTAGCTAGGCCTAGTGTAAACTCTGACGTTTAGGCGAACGAGGAGCAGCAGTTACAAAAAGATCCGGACAAAGATCCTTAAAAATCAGCATGATTTATTTATAGTCCATAGAGGGCTAAGCAGCTTTAGGCTCCTCTCCGTCTGACAGAGTCCTCAAGGGAATATCAGTAGGAGGGGGAACAGCAACTTCCTCATCTGAAGGAACCTTGTCCGACAATAGCCGAGTCTCAAGCAAGGGAGAGACCTGCCGTGGTGGCAATGCTTTACAAGCAGAGTCCACACACACTGGTGCATTAGTAGCGGACCAGGACGCAACGTCATGTAACTGCTTAACAGTCTGTGAACTGTCAACAACAACAGGTGCGGGAGGACGCTCGGCGTCCACTCGAGACTGTTTTGACTGCCTAGTCTGAGCAGTCAAAACAACTCTAGACTGCGGTAGTTGACGCTCAGCGTCAAAACAAGTCAACTCCGCTGGTTGGCGAACGTCCTGAACGTCAACAGGAGCATTAGGTAGCGGCCTAACGTCCAAATGCGGCTGAAAGTCAACACGTGACCGCATCGAGTGAGGCTCTACATATCGTGACTGACGTGACTTAGCTACGCCAACGTCAACAGGACGCACAAAGGTTCGTTTGGGCGGCTGAAGGCCAGGATCTTGATGAGATAAACGGCTAGGATCAACGTGAACCTTATCGGCAGAATAGTCTTCCATAAGAGAGGCAAGCTTATTCTGCATGACTTGCCGTACAACCCATTTAGGATCAACGGGAATGGTTGCGGTAAGAGACGAGGGTAACGTCTGTGACTGCAAAACCTTGCCTACAAAAAGACTCTCGGAGCCTGTGTTACGCTTTTGTTTAGGCGGCGAGCAGTCTTCCGATGACTGCATAGGGTCAGAGCTGTTCTAATAGTTAAAACCAGGACGCTGGACCTGTCCTGAAAGGACTGACTTTCGCTTAAAGGGCCTCGAAACCTTGTTCCACGGTTTCTTATGCGAAAAGCCTTCGGATGACGAAGAGAAAATCGTCTCTCTCGTCTTATGGTAGGGGAGATCTTGGTGAGATACGCCTGATACCATAGAGGGAACGTCTCTTCGCTGATCAAGGCCTCTCGAATCCATAAGTCGTACGACATTACTTCTCCCCTGGGCTTGGGAGCTTGCAAGAGGTCTCGGACTAGGCGAACGACAGGCACGAACAGACGAACCCTCGGTCGCAACACTGATAACACTTTGCGCAATATCACTTTATCACTACGATTTTCTGTTTTGCACTTATTTCACTGAAATCGAATTTTTTAACAATTCACATTAGGTATGAATAAAACTGATTTCTACCTGAAGCACGCAATTCTACCCTCATCAAAAGGTTATAATTGCGAAATCAGTCGTATAATGTAAGCACATTAATACAAGCAAAAAAACAGTAAACATATTTTAAGATAAAAAGATCAGTGGCTGGGAAGGAGACTAAACACTAGTTCATTCAAAACTACGTTTTCAATCTCTCACCGTACAGTGCCTTGGGACGAGAATAAAAACTAAAAACGTTTTATCCTTTCTCCCCGTACAGAGACTAGGGACGAGAGTAAAAAGCTGACTCGAGAACAACGTTACTCGCTTGGGACGAGAATAAAGATCGGAACGTTCTCTCTCCTCTCTCTCTCTCCGTCTCTATCTCTCTCTCTCTCTCTCTCTCTCTCTCTCTTGATTTCGCACCGAAGAGAAGAGCCCACTTACCTTTCGTCAATAAACAGGTTATTTGACCAAAGGAAAAAACTGAAAGGTTTTTCAATTAAAAAGTTCCTTTAAAATAGTATTTAAAACATTTAAGCTTTGAAAGAAGAATGAACAAAACGTCAGAATCGATTTACTCTTTCTGCAAAGTGAAACCGTGATACTCTCTCTATCGTAACGATAGAGCGCAAACTGCGTAGCATAAATAAACTAAACGTTAGTTCATCTTTGAAACAGTACGAAGACTATTCAAAGAAAATCTTTCATATAAATATTCATTTAATAAGTTTTAAATCATTTGCTCTGTAAAAGTTATTTACGATTGAAAGGGCTCAACTTTGTTTAACTTCGGTTTCCAAGTTAGGACCGCCTACTCTCAGGAAAGGTCGCATATAAACAAATCATTAAAATTTATCTTGATGTTTATTATAAATGGAAAGCTAATCGAAGAGGCCTAATAAAGGCGGTTGAGATATAAAATATATAGAGGAAAATCTATAATTAATTTATAACGTGATAAGATAATTGCTAAAAGCCTAAAACACACTTCCGTACTAAGGGAAGGGTCGGCCATTTAAAAGTCAAAGAAAGTCCAAAAACAATCCAAAGTAATCGAAAATTAAATCTATCCAAAAACGAGTTCAAGATTTAAGTTGAAGATGAAACACCTGCACTGCGAAAGCTCAAACCAAAAGGAAGTACTTCACCAAATATGTTGAGAAAACTCCAGGTTATACAGCGAGTATTGGTACGTCTTGTCGTTAAGGCCGACAGAGAAAAAATTGGGTCTGTTTACATGTATATTCGGTATCTGGCCGATAGTTGGCGCTGGTGGGCACACCCGCAACCTTCATAGCGATCGCTCGCGAGTTTTTGTGTGTGTTTTCTGTCGAGCCGCTGGAGCAGCAGCTATTATATATTCACCGGCTAAGTTAAATATTTAAAAATAAGAACCAAACACTCAAGCATCTTCATATTTGTTGGTGAATATAACAGAAATTATAATTAATTATTCCTTCAAGTTCCTTTGCCAGCTGAAAGAAATGAGTTGCCGGTGCAAAGGCTTTTAGAACAGACACATTATTATTATTATTATTATTATCAGTACCAGTCGAACTTGGTTGAGTCCCTTGTCAGGCTGGGAGGAACGTAGAGAGGAGAGGTCCCCTTTTTTTGTTTCATTTGTTTGATGTCGGCTACCCCTCAAAATTTGGGGAAGTGCCTTGGTATATATTTGTATGTATTATGATTCTTATTATTACTTGTTAAGCTACAACCCTAGTTGGAAAAGCAGGATGCAATAAGCCCAAGGGACCCCTAAAGGGAAAATAGCCCAGTAAGGAAAGGAAACAAGGAAAAATGTTATTTTCATTAGTAAAATAAATTTTTGAATATACTTACCCGATAATCATGTAGCTGTCAACTCTGTTGCCCGACAGAATTCTATGGAGGGATACGCCAGCTATCACAATACTAGAAGGGGGTGTACTTACCAGCGCCACCTGTGGCCAGGTACTCAAGTACTTCTTGTTGACACCTCCTCAATTATTCCTCGGTCCCACTGGTTCTCTATGGGGAGGAAGGGAGGGTCAATTAAATCATGATTATCGGGTAAGTATATTCAAAAATTTATTTTACTAATGAAAATAACATTTTTCAATATTAAACTTACCCGATAATCATGTAGCTGATTCACACCCAGGGGGGTGGGTGAAAACCAGTGTACAAGATTAAAGGATAGCTAAGTATCCCATATTTCATATAACAGTTATCTCAAATAACAATGAAATAATAAGTACCTGGTAAGGAAGTCGAATTGAACCGTTACTCTGTCTCTTTTTTAAGTTCGTCTTCCTTACTGAGCGCAGCGTTCCTCTTGGAAGCTGAATCAACCCAAAGGTGCTAAAGTATACAGGGCTGCAACCCAAACTAAAGGACCTCATCACAACCTTTAACCTCGGCGCTTCTCAAGAAAAAATTGACCACCCGCCAAATCAACAAGGATGTGGAAGGCTTCTTAGCCGACCGAACAACCCATAAAAAGTATTCAAGAGAAAGGTTAAAAAGTTATGGAATTATGGGAATGTAGTGGCTGAGCCCTCGCCTACTACTGCATTCGTTGCTACGAATGGACCCAGGGTGTAGCAGTACTCGTAAAGAGACTGGACATCTTTGAGATAGAATGATGCGAACACTGACTTGCTTCTCCAATAGGTTGCATCCATAACACTCTGCAGAGAACGGTTCTGTTTGAAGGCCACTGAAGTAGCCACAGCTCTCACTTCATGTGTCCTTACCTTCAGCAAAGCAAGGTCTTCTTCCTTCAGATGAGAATTTGCTTCTCTAATCAGAAGCCTGATGTAGTAAGAAACTGAGTTCTTAGACATTGGTAGAGAAGGCTTCTTGATAGCACACCATAAGGCTTCTGATTGTCCTCGTAATGGTTTTGACCTTCTTAGATAGTACTTAAGAGCTCTAACAGGGCAAAGTACTCTCTCTAGTTCGTTCCCCACCATGTTGGACAGGCTTGGGATCTCGAACGACTTAGGGCAAGGACGGGAAGGAAGCTCGTTTTAGCCAAAAAAAAAAAAACCGAGCCGCAAGGAACATGTAGCCGTTTCAGATGTGAAACCTATGTTCCTGCTGAAGGCGTGGATCTCACTTACTCTTTTACCTGTTGCTAAGCACACGAGGAAAAGAGTTTCTAATGTGAGGTCCTTAAAAGAGGCTGATTGGAACGGTTCAAATCCTGATGACATTAGGAACCTTAGGACCACGTCTAGATTCCAGCCTGGAGTGGACAACCGACGTTCCTTTGAGGTCTCAAAAGACGTAAGGAGGTCCTGTAGATCTTTGTTGGAGAAAAGATCCAAGCCTCTGTGGCGGAAAACCGCTGCCAACATACTTCTGTAACCCTTGATCGTAGGAGCTGATAGGGATTTACGTTCCTTAGATGTAACAGGAAGTCAGCAATCTGGGTTACAGTGGTACTGGTTGAGGAAAACTGCATTGGCCTTGCACCAGCTTCGGAAGACTTCCCATTAAGACTGAAAGACTCTGAGAGTGGATGTCGTCCTTGCTCTGGCAATCGTTCTGGCTGCCTCCTTCGAAAAGCCTCTAGTTCTTGAGAGACTTTCGATAGTCTGAAGGCAGTCAGACGAAGAGCGTGGAGGTTTGGGTGTACCTTCTTTACGTGAGGTTGACGCAGAAGGTCCACTCTAGGAGGAAGAGTCCTGGGAACGTCGACCAGCCATTGCAGTACCTCGGTGAACCCTTCTCTCGCGGGTCAGAGGGGAGCAACCAACGTCAACCGTGTCCCTTTGTGAGAGGCGAACTTCTGAAGTACCCTGTTGACAATCTTGAACGGCGGGAATGCATACAGGTTGAGATGGGACCAATCCAGCAGAAAGGCATCCACGCGAACTGCTGCTGGGTCTGGAATCGGAGAACAATACAAGAGGAGCTTCTTGGTCATCGAGGTAGCGAATAGAACTATGGTTGGCTGACCCCACAGGGCCCAAAGTCTGCTGCAAACATTCTTGTGAAGGGTCCACTCTGTGGGGAAGACCTGACCCTTACGGCTGAGGCGATCTGCCATGACATTCATATCGCCCTGAATGAGCCTCGTTACCAGCGTGAGCTTTCGATCTTTGACCAAATGAGGAGGTCCCTTGCGATCTTGAACAACTTCCTCGAATGAGTCCCTCTCTGCTTGGAGATGTAAGCCAAGGCTGTGGTGTAGTCGGAGTTCACCTCCACCACCTTGTTAAGCTGGAGGGACTTGAAGTTTATCAAGGCCAGATGAACTGCCAACAACTCCTTGCAATAGATGTGAAGTGTCCTTTGCTCCTGATTCCATGTTCCCGAGCATTCCTGTCCGTCCAGTGTCGCACCCCAGCCCGTGTCCGATGCGTCCGAGAAGAGACGGTGGTCGGGGGTCTGAACAGCCAAAGGTAGACCTTCCTTGAGAAGAATGCTGTTCTTCCACCACGTTAGAGTGACCTCATCTCTTCGGAAACAGGAACTGAGCCCGTCTCTAGCGTCATGTCCTTTATCCAGTGAGCAGCTAGATGATACTGAAGGGGGCGGAGGTGGAGTCTCCCTAACTCGATGAACAGGGCCAGCGATGAAAGTGTCCCTGTTAGACTCATCCCCTGCCTGACTAAGCATCGGTTCCTTCTCAGCATGCTCTGGATGCATTCTAGGGCTTGGAAGATCCTTGGGGCCGACGGACAAGTCCGAAAAGCTCGACTCTGAAGATCCATACCCAAGGAAACAATGGTCTGGGATGGAACGAGCTGAGACTCCTCAAAATTGACCAGGAGGCCCAGTTCCTTGGTCAGATCCATAGTCCATTTGAAAATCTCCAGACAGCGACGACTTGTGGGAGCTCTTAAAAGCCAGTCGTCTGACGGAGCCGGACACAAGATCATGATACTGCTGCACAGTCTGTAAACTGTCAATCATGGGCAAGCGAGGAAGTACAGTGACAACCCGAATCTGTCTAGACTATCTGGGTCGTACAGACAACTCCTTAACGGGTTGCTGAGGTTGCCGCACTGCGTCACAACAAGTCCCTTCTGTTGGTTGTTGAACGTCTTCCCCGTGACACATTGACTCCGTAAACAAAAAATCCTCTAACAAGGACTAAGCTTGGACTGCATGTCATGCAACACAGCTCAAGGTCTATGGGAGCAGGTGTGGTAACAGACGGGATTAGCGGCTGAAGTGGAACCATTACCTTCCCTGTGAGCATGTTATCCTTAAAAAAAAAAAGTCCATAAGAGGTTATGCAGCTAAAGGCTCCCTCCAAATGACAGAGTCCTCAAGGGAATATCAGAAGGAGGGAGAAAAGAACTTTCTCATCTACAGGGACCTTATCCTAGAAAAGCTAAGTTCTCTGAGTGAGGGTTCACTGGTGCAAAAGCAGCAGACTAGAAGGCAACGTTATGAAACTGCTTGACAGTCTAGTGAGTTGGCAACAACCCAAGATATGTTGAGAAGCATGCGGTAAGGTATGCAGAGCATGATGAATGCAGAGTATGCTGTATGCAGAGCATGCTGTATGTAGAGCATGTTGTATGCAGAGCATGCTGAATGCAGAGCATGCTGTATGCAGAGCATGTTGTATGCAGAGCATGCTGAATGCAGAGCATGCTGAATGCTGAGCATGTAGTAAGCAGAGCCTGCTGTAAGCAGAGCCTGCTGTAAGGAAAGCAGAGCGTGTGCATGGCGTTTAACATTTCTCAGAAATTCCATGACCAGTGCTAGAGTGCTTTATGCATGCTTGCATGGGGTTTTAAAAATCAACATAATGTTTACCTTACATTCATAACTCATGATTCATATTTTTGCCATGGTTTGAAAAGGAGGTAAGGTATGCTGAACAGCAGAGTCAGAACGAGCTGGAACAACAACAGTGGAAGGTGCAGAAAGTTCCTGTTCCTCAGGATCAGGGTGCACGGGTTGAGCTCGGTGCAGCAGCTGAGGAGACTGACTCACAGGTGGAAGAGGTTGTACCTCCACCGAGAGTTGCACCACCGGTGGAGCAGCCAGGGGAGGAGGAGGAAGAGTGGAGTAATCCTCCTGATCCCAAACCGAAGGTTGCCTTAAAGAAGGCTGAGGCTGAACAACACTGGGAACAGCGAACACAGAAAGAGGTTCAACATCGTACGCCTGGCAGATGGTGCTGCGACTGGGTGCAGCGAGTGCAGGCGGGTTGAGCACAGGCTGAACGGGTGCAGGTGGAGGTGCAACACTCTCAGCCCGACACTCACGCAACAGGTCCGAAAGCTGTGCTTGCATGGACTGTAGTAGAGTCCACAACATCGTACGCCTGGCAGATGGTGCTGCGACTGGGTGCAGCGAGTGCAGGCGGGTTGAGCACAGGCTGAAAGGGTGCAGGTGGAGGTGCAACACTCTCAGCCCGACACTCACGCAACAGGTCCGAAAGCTGTGCTTGCATGGACTGTAGTAGAGTCCACAACATCGTACGCCTGGCAGATGGTGCTGCGACTGGGTGCAGCGAGTGCAGGCGGGTGCAGCACAGGCTGAACGGGTGCAGCCGGTTGGTGCACCACCGGTGCAGGCGGGTGCAGCACAGGCTGAACGGGTGCAGGCGGTTGGTGCACCACCGGTGCAGGAGGAGGAGGAGGTGCAACACTCTCAGCACGACACTCACGCATCAGGTCCGAAAGCTGTGCTTGCATGGACTGTAGTAGAGTCCATAACATCGTACGCCTGGCAGGTGGTACTGCGATCAGGCGGAGCGAGCATAGGCGGGGGGAGTGTAGGCGTACTCTCAGCCCGACAAACTGATGACTGAGGAGAGTCAGAGCTAACCCAATGACTGCATCCGGGTTGTTGAACTTTACTTCGTACGTCTGGCATAGGTCTGGACTTTACGTTTAAGAGGTCTTGAGACCTGAGACCAGCGTTACTCTGCCTTTATTTTCTCCTCTAAATCTCTTCTGCAGACGAGCAAAATAAGGGCTCAATCGTCTGCGGGTGGGAGTGACGGTCTCGGTAAGACACGCCCACAACCACCGAGGATACTTCTGTGCGCCGATCAAGGCCTGCCGAACCCTTTTGCCCTTCGACATTGCTTCTCCCCTGGGCTTGGGAGCTTGCAAGAGGTCCCGGGCTGGGAGGACGACTGGCGCGCACAGAAGTACCCTCACGCACAACACTGACACACTTTGCGCTAATCACTTATCACTTTGATTTCTGTTTGCACTTATTTCACTGAACTCGAAACTTTAAGTGGTTTGTACCTGAAACACGCAATTCTATCCTTCTCAAAAGTTAGTAATTGCGAAAACAGAATTACAATGTAACAGAAAAATCTAATGAAAGAAAATTCAGTGGCTGGAAAGAGACTAAACACTAGATCACTCTAGAAACGTTTAGTTTCTTCCCCTAAAGAGACTAGGGATAAGAGCAAAACGATAACGACGTTACTCGTACGCCTGGCAGGCTTGAGGGAAACGTTTATCCTCTTTCTCCCTCCGTCTCTATCTCTCTCTCTCTCTCTCTCTCTTGACTTAGAACCTGAGAGAAGAGCCCAATCATATATATCGTTAAAACATATTATTGTTAAAGGAAAAAACTGAAATATTTCCCAAAATGAAAAGTTCCTTTATTAGGATTAAAACCATTAAGTTAAGAAAGAATGAACAAAACGCTAGACACGGTTACTCTTACTGCAACGTGAAACCGTGAACATTCTTTCTCTATCGTAACGATAGAGTGCAAGTTGAAACGTTCTGAACGTCAACAACTGCCGAGACAAACAAAACGTTAGTTCAACTTTGAAAAAGAACGAGACTATCAAAGAAATTCTTTCAAAGACCTTAAAATAGCATAATATGTTAACAGGTAAAACCGAAATGACGGGCTCACGATAATTAACTTCGGTACCAAGAAAAGACCGCCTACTATTAGGAAGGTCGAATATAAACAAATATAAAAATTAATTTTAATAAGTTTATAATAAAAGGAAGTTAATCGAAGAGGCCTATAAGAGGCGGAGAGATATAAAATAAATCTATAACTTTTGTTAAGCAAAATTAAGAAAGAGAGTCTATACTCTCTTAGACACCAACACTTCCGTCTAAGGGAAGGGTCGGCCATTGAAAGGTGAACGAGAGTTCATACTCTCTTCGTCACCAAAATTAATCAAATTAATTCCAAAAGCTAACTAAGCTAAAATAGAAGTTTCCAGTAAAGCGACAGCCGAAATCAAAGAGAAATACTTCACCAAAGTTGTGAAAATACTCCAAGAACATAAGCGTATCCCAGAACGTCTTGTCAGAAGCACGACAGAGGAATAATTGAGGAGGTGTCAACAAGAAGTACTTGAGTACCTGGCCACAGGTGGCGCTGGTAAGTACACCCCCTTCTAGTATTGTGATAGCTGGCGTATCCCTCCATAGAATTCTGTCGGGCAACAGAGTTGACAGCTACATGATTATCGGGTAAGTTTAATATTGAAAAATGAAATTTTTTTAAGAACAGTAACATTAAAATAAATATTTCCTATATAAACTACAAAAAAACTTAATAAAACAAGAGGAAGCGAAATACGATAGAACAGTGTGCCAGAGTGTACCCTCAAACAAAAGAACTCTAACATATCTCTTTTGTGTTCAAGCTATTCAAGTCCAAACATGGATGACATTGGATTACTTTCTGGAGAAGTTTCATCAAAAGACAAGCTGCAAACAAGGACTGGAAAAGCAGAATGCTATAAGCCCAAGGGGCTCAATAGGAAAAGCAGCAAAATATCAATAAATCATGATAAATTACAAATTGAAACATAGTAAATAAGAAAAGGTATAAAACAATATTTATATCAACCTACTTCACAAAAAATCTGTTAAATCAGATTTGACATTTTCAAGCTCCACCAATTCAACTTCTGGAAGTGATTAGGAAGAAAATTCCACAATTTGGTCATAGCCTAAATAAAACTTTCGCGATACACATACCGTATAATATAAAGCTTCGTGAAAGACAAGACATGTTAAATCAACAACTAATGTATTACTATATTGTTTTTTAAACGACCAATTGGCAAAGCACTGCCAAGTTAAATGGAAGACTATTATCAAATCCTCAAAGGGGAACTTTACTTAAAAAAGCACTTGGATGTATGAATTTATCATCTTTGATATACAGTACTGTACCCCAATTAAAAGACAGTTCTATAGTGTATAAGTTAAAGGAATTACTATACACTTTATTGATAGAAAGAGAAAAAACTCACAGAGACAAAAGATCATTGATGTGCACATAGTAGAAGACAATGCTCTCACAAACGACGCAAAAGAACGATAATTTAATCCAATACACCATCAAAGGATTAATCCCTAAATTATATCAATTAATGAACATAGGTCTCTAGAAATCCAGGACTTTCAATTTTTATGTTATTCTACGATCACTGAATTTACCAAGTGTAAGAATGTAAGACCTACAGAAAAAAAAAGTTCCAGCGAGATACAGTACTCTACCATATTTGTGGTACAGAGTCTTATACAGTATACGGTAATTAGAGAGATATGCAAATGGGGCCATTTTGCAGAATCCCTTAGTCAGCAACTTTCTTGCTTCACCTATTTTCCAAAGTCCTTTCCAGCCAGAGTATCAGAATCTAACAATGTGCCAGAGTCACTTCGAGACACGAGGAGGTTTAGAATGAAGAGTTTTAGCAATGCAAGAGGTTTAATTATGCACAATGACAATAAAAAGACTATTGTAACATATGATATCCAATAAAAAAAATAACAGCAAAGCCTCACAAACATACATATGAGCTAAATAAGACAAGCAACAACCCTAGATGGCAATGCAGAATGCTACACACCCAATGGACCAAAACAAGAAGCAGAAAAGTAAAGGATATACTTCCAAACAGAAATAAGAAATTGCAACGAATAATAATAAAAAGTGACTGGAGGATCAAAATAGTCATAAGAAGAGAAGAGGATTTTACACAGGCAGTGGGTGTTGTCGTTAGAATGACCAGGAGGAAAAAGAAGCAAAGCTTAGAGAGAGAACTGGATGATATACAACGAAATAGGGGACATGGTCATTCAAGAACGCAACATCGGGGAATCAATCGGATCAGAAAAAGATGCCAACCAAGGCAGGAATTGATCAGAGATAAACAAGGAAATATACTGGTTAACAAAAAAGTATAAATAAATAAATCAAAACCAGAAAAGGTAGGGAATATCAAGGTGATGAAAGACGAGAGACCACAAGAGGTAGAGTTACCAGCATGGGATGAAATCCTGAGGGAAAACAAAGATCTGAAAAATAAAAAGGTGGCTGGTATGATGGTGTCAGTGGAGAGCTTATGAAGCATGGAGGACGAAGACTACACAGAGAAATCATAAAAATTGTGCTAAGCATAAGGAACAAAGAAATTATGCCTAGCAAATGGCAAGGAGGAGTGAAAGTGCCAATCCACAAGGAAAATGACAGAACAGTGTGTTCAATTTATAAATGGATCTGCCTAATGTCAGTATGTTATAAGATTTTAGCCAAATTCATTTACAAAAGACTATATTTACTGTATTGTGAGAGAGAACTTGGTGCTTCCCAAGCAGGTTTTAGGGAAGAGAGATCCACAGTTGATTAAACTTTTACCTGGAGACAGATTCTAGAGAAATACTGGGAGTACAGTAAAGATAGTTGTCACATATCTATTGACTTTAAACAGACTTAAGATAGCAATCACCGAGACTCCTCATGGAAAATCCTCCACTATTTCAAAATATGAGCAAAACTGATTAGGCTGACAAAAATGTGTTTTAGTAATAAGAGGCGAACTAACAGATGCCTTCCAACTGTCATTAGACTTGAACAAGGCTGTCCTTTGTCAACGTTTAATTTGGCCTTTGAGTGGATAACGAGGCAGATACCAACGACAGCAATAGTAAACCTAGGAGAAGTCAATTGTGATCCTTTAGTCTATGCTGATCATGAGAGGATTTCCAAGCAGAGCAGCATATGTTTGGAGGTTTTATAGAGGCCAGCTCAGAAATTGGTTTAAAGATCAGTGAAGAAAAAACTAAAATTCTAAAGGTTTCAAGACAATGAAGTGAAATTGGTAACATAGCACATGCAGGATTAAACTTGGAGGGTGCAGATAAATTTAAGTATCTGGGTTCAACAATCACCTCAGACAACAGAGCTGAAGAAGAAATAAAGATAAGGATAGCCACAGGAGGAGCAAGGTGCCTCTGGCCACAGAAGAAATTTTCAAGTCTAGAAACCTGAGAAGAAAATCTAAATTAACTACACAAAAATAGTCAGGCCTATCTTGACTTACTGTTGTGAAACATGGAGGTAAACAAAAGAATTGGAGAGAAGACTTTAAGTGTTTGAAAATGGAGTATTGAGAACAATATGGGACTATTATGTGACAACAATGAGATTTGGTGAAGGAGACACAACCACAAATTTAAATAATCAACAGAGCTGCCCTTAATAACCAACATAATAAGAGCCAGAATGGACAGCAGGATGGCCAGGGAATGATGCATGGAAGTCTGGAGGGAAGACGACCTGTGGGGAGACCACGTATGAGGTGGGAAGATAAATGTTAAAAAGAGATGATTGACACCTGGGACCTGAAACACCTTGCCGCTGGCATGATATCACACTGGATAGGGAAGATTGGAGGAGTCTTGTAGAGGTGGCTAAGGACCACATGGACACGTAACCAGTGGAGTGAGCGAGTGAAAGTGCATAATAAAACAAATAACAGCTAAACTATGATGAGACATATCAAGCTGCTCAAGTGATAAGTATCTAGACCAAGATGAACTTCTGCCACTAACTCAACTATATGATGAGGAGGATTGTTTCATTTGATCATGGCCGGAATAAAACTTCTAGAATACCGAATGGTGACAAGCCTCACATAGGAGGACTTTCAAAAGGCAAGACTTGGAATTAACTGCTTATCTAATGCTGTAAGGGAAGACTTAAATACAAAGGATGGATGAAATCAAGGAAGACTTTCAAGTTGATGTACAAAGACCTAAAGGAACAACAGTGCCACTGATGTAACTAATACCAAAATCAGACATAAAATATATAAAAGAATTAGTCCGTCACCAACAATTCAAAATGAGTCGGCTCCAGAATACCATAAGATAACAATATTGAAAATGTGGCAAATAAAAAAAATAAAAAACTATAGAATTAATGCTTAGTAAGTTGTTACAGACCAAAGGCATCAATCAGGCAAAGAGAAGTGTACCACCTCAATAGGGAATAAACAGACAACAAGATTTTGATGTCTTAAAAAGTCTTCCAAACTTTTTCATAATTTAGTTGACTTTAAATGATACAAAACCTGATACTGTAGTCGAAAAAGGCAAGAGTATTTGAACAACAAACAGGAACATGTTACAGGAATTAAAACAGAATATTTTCTATCAATTAAACCTTACTGTAGGAGTGTCCTGCCTATATGAAATGTAATTGAAAAGGTATCATTACAATCATCTGAGTACATCACGAGCATTGCTTACAAAGAACGGCCCACACACAATGAGAGGAACAAGTTTAAACCGTTTTTAAATTTTGCAAAGTAAAATCGAGTCAAATACATTCAAGCTCGACTGGATAGACTGTTACTAATCTATTTTACAAAGGAACTATTGGCAGGATTCAATTAAGTTTCTCCAACTTAACGGACACAAATCTTTCATGAGTTGGACTGGAAATAATCAACTCTTAAATGCTATCAGGCTAAACTCTGCAAAGAGACTGTCTTTTGTTTTGTTATTTTTGACATAACTAATTGATTCTCAATATCATTAAGCCTAAATCTTTTCCTGATTGTTATTTTGAACAAATTAGTCTACTGATATCAATCACACTAACACAATACATATGAATATTATGACTAAATTTGTTCAACTGCCTATACATAATAGAATCTGAGCACCATAATACTGATAAACATTAGAAACTATAACTAGATTAAAACTTTATAGCTTTCGATAGAGGTACATTAATAAAATAAACATTGGCCTATAAAAACAATAAATGCTAGAATATACTATAAGTAAAATAATTGATATTAACTTGATATTGTCACTATTCATAAGCATATAAATTTACCCACTTCGTAAGTAATGGATACTTGAATTCTAAACAGAAACTAAGGTTATGTTAATCTAATGGTACATCAACTCCTGCACAATTGCAAATACTGTAGAGCCTCTTTGTAAACAATGCTTCAAAAAAACCTTCAAACATCAAGAACTGTAAGTTATCATTTGGCAAGAAAAAGAGTGTCAAGGTCATATAACAAGCTGCCAACCTAATTGGAATCGATTTATGCTATTTCACATAAGTATTACTTTCTCCTTTAACAATTGTTGGTATCTATGAAGAAGTGTAACAGGTACCTATGTATGACACTAAAGAGGAACTATTTTACTTTAAAATCAGCTCTTCATAAACCAGCTTTGATGGTTATTGAAGATCTGCAGAACTACTGTATATACAAAAGCGCCCTATCTGGTTAGAACTTTCAATCTATAAGACTCTATACAAAAGAATTCTATACTCATACTAAGGTGATATCAACTTACAACTCACTTTCAATATTACCAAAACTCCATTTACTTGTATATTTCTTTCAATAGATTAACAGTTCAAAGCATTAGAGAAGATAATGTCCTTCTACAACCGAAAGAGTTGAAACATTAACATCTTCCACACGTATGGATAAAAGAGGAGGGGTAGGTTTAAGGCATGGGAATTTCAATTGTCTTTAAAAAAATCACTTCAACCAAGCAACTAGATGTCAGAAACAAGTCCAAATGAGGCTTAAAGAAAAAAATGACCAACTATTCTGTATCTCTATGAAACTGGTAAAGAGAAGATTTGGTGTCTGGTCAAACTACCTAATCGTGATACTGAATGTCTAAACGCAACATAAGAAATAATTTAATATTCCTATTTTGATAAGAAGTACTATTATCCTTCACAAATTCTGAGTATAACAAATGATAACTTACAGTTCTGATAAGTTTTTTCAATAACAACTAAAAACAAAGATAGATTCAATCATGTTTTGGCCAAGTTGAGATTAAATCTTATTTGTGTATTACTTATTACAAGCAAAATAACTAAAAACCATAACTCAGGCCTGTTTTCTAATACCTCCAAATTCATATATATAATTCCATAACTTTCCAATCCCTTTTCTGGAATAGCTTATGCGATCTATCTCGATGTTACAAGCTTGAAGCAGCTGGTATAATGTCAAAAGTGTTTCACTCCTGTATTGAAAATCACTACTCAGTGGGTTAAAACCACAAAATAATATACTCAAAATTAAAAACTCAAGTGAGTTAGGAAAAGTAAATATGATTAAAATTTTTTCAAAGGACTGCAATAGCAAAATGAAAAAATGGATATCCTGCAAGGGTGAAGAACCATATATTCCCAGCAGAATTAATTTAAAGTAAAAGCAGGAATCCAGTAAAGGAAAAACTCCATTAATGTTTTCTAATTAACTGTCATTACTTTAGAAATAAAGTTAATTCACTGAAGGTAATATTTCAATCAAAGTAACCAGCTGCTTCTCAATTTGACTTTCGATGACAAGACAATATATCAGTGACAAACGGGTGAACATAATTAATGGTAACTGGCTCAAGAGGGGGACTTCAACTCCCCCCCTTCCTCAATCCTTTGCTTTGACTTCCATGATGTTGACTGCCGAAGATCTAAGTACCATAGTGTATTTTATTAATTCGCTTCGACGTTGTCTTTTAGTTCAAACTTTCGTGATCTGTGGGGGAAATATCATAAATTACTTTCGTTTTTCTGGCATTCAGTAGTATCTAAATAGATATTAGTTATAAATAAATTATCATTTTATATATAATACAAATACAGTAGGTAAGTTATCTATGGGTTTAGAGATAAAATATTTCCTTGTATATAACATATATCATTCATAAGGTATATATATATATATATATATATATATATATATATATATATATATATATATATATATATATATATATATATATATATATATATATATATATATATATATATATATATATATATATATATATATATATATATATATATATATATATATATATATATATATATATATATATATATATATATATATATATATATATATATATATATATATATATATATATATATATATATATATATATATATATATATATATATATATATATATATATATATATATATATCTAATACAACTGTACAACTCTATCAATGTAAAATATCTATTATTCATTAATCTCAAAGTAAATAATAGTCAATATTTCTAAAGATATAATCCCAGAAAAATTCAACTTACATCTCAAGATGTCTCAAGTTGTTCTTGCGTCTGAATGTGCATCCTTGGACCGATGGTGTCCCAGGTGTGCTTCAATCTACAAAAGAAGAATTATCATGTCATATCAGATCTCCCAGATTCTGATGCAATACTTTCAAGGCATAATTTTGAGTTAACGTGATATTAATTCTCACTGTGAATCACAATAAACTAAAGAATAAACTAAACTAAAAATGTGTCATAGATATGACATTGCTCTTTAAAACACTTTCTTTTTGAAGTCGAGATTAATTTTGGGGGAATACCCATACTTTACTTGTTCTTTTAGCTTATCCGTCATACTCATCTGTACATCTACAGAGTAATTTAACCCTTTTACCCCCAAAGGACGTACTGGTACGTTTCACAAAACCCATCCCTTTATCCCCATGGACGTACTGGTACGTCATTGCAAAAAAATGCTAACAAATTTTTTTTTTTCATATTTTTTATAATTTTTTGAGAAACTTCAGGCATTTTCCAAGAGAATGAGACCAACCTGACCTCTCTATGACAAAAATTAAGGCTGTTAGAGCAATTCAAAAAAAATATACTGCAAAATGTGCTGGGAAAAAAATAACACCCTGGGGGTTAAGGGTTGGAAATTTCCAAAGAGCCTGGGGGTAAAAGGGTTAATAAAAGACCACCATGTATTTACAAAGTACAGTACAGTATTGTACATGGAGTATAAACAGATTTCCAAAACACAATCTTCGAATTATGCGACAGTACAAATCACTGCTTCCAAAAAGCTGAATAGGTACCGAAGCAGTTATCAAAGACCAGCTGCAGATCTTCTAAGGAAGTTCACACAAACAGAAACTCTGTATCTTTATCTTTGATGTAAATGGTATTATTATTACTCGCTAAGCTACAACCCTAGTTAGAAAAGCAAGATACTATAAGCCTTATAGGCTCCAACAAGGAAAATAGCCGAGGAAAGGAAATAAGGATACAGAATAGCATGCTGGAGTGTACCCTTAAGCAAGAAAACTCTACCCAGAAACAGTGGAAGACCATGGTACTGATGCTATGACACTACCCAAGACTAGAGAACAAAGGTTTGACTTTAGAGTGTCCCACAGAGGTAAATTGGATCCATTAATCAAATCTTGGGAAATAACACTGGTTGAATAAAGATAATTCTAAGCCTATGGAACAATTCAGTCTTTAAACTGAATATAAGGGAAATTAATTATTTGATGTCACAATAATTCATTTGTGATTCTGTTCAATTCTTCTGGATTGATGAAATGGTAAACAGAATATCGTAAAGGTATTTTCTTGCAGCATGGAGTTCTCTTACTATGACTATCTACTATAATACACCACAACTTCCTCCAAACTTCCATAGATGACAATACCACTTTTAAGTAAAAATTAAGTGTACCAAAGTTTAACACTAATGAAACCCCGTTATATTAATGTGGTACACATCTTGAAATCAGATGGATGTGACTTGTGTCTTCACACCACACCTGATGTGAGTTCTGATATGGTTTCCAGTTAGTTTAGAAGGTACACTGCATCAAAGTCCTTAGGCATTGTGATAGCCAATGTTGGTCCGAGGTTGTATAATCAGAAATTTTGTTCACTAAAGGGAAACTTCTTTTGATTATAATCCAGAGTGTGTACTCATCTATTTCCAACAAGAATTAGGCTCCTTTATTTCCAGTAATGATACGATAAACTAGTTGTAATTCTGGAGTGGGAGTAGCCAAGGAAACTGAGTGTAGAACTTGAAAAGACCCTTTCATTGTAAAACATCTTGGACATTCTAGTTGCTGATCATGAGAGTGCAAAATGAAGCTGCCAAGACTTTTCCTGAGCCTCGAATGAGGGCTCAGCCTTCACATAGTTGAGAGAGAGAAAACAGATTACCATTTGAGAAGACACTTCATTGGAGAGGAAATCATTTAGATGTTGACTTATTCAACACAGACAATCCTCTTCTATGTTAGTATAATACATACATACATATACCAAGGCACTTCCCCCAATTTTGGGGGGTAGCCGACATCAACAAATGAAACAGACACAAAAAGGGGACCTCTACTCTCTATGTTCCTCCAGCCTAACAAGGGACTCAACTGAGTTCAGCTGGTACTGCTAGGGTGCCACAGCCCACCCTCCCACATTATCCACCACAGGTGAAGCTTCATAATGCTGAATCCCCTACTTCTGCTACCTCCGCGGTCATCTAAGGCATCGGAGGCAACACCAGTATAATAACAATAGTAAATTGTGTCCATCTTACACCAGAGGTACATGAAAAAACCACGTCTTCAGTTTAAAACATAGTTTCAGGTGTCAAATAAAATCTTGCATTGAAAACTAATCCTTCATTCAGGTCAGCAATATTTGAATACCTTCTCTTTGCAGATAAAATATCTTCCCTCGAAAACATATAGATTGACAATACTCACTTACCCTTCATGCATTTTTTCATCTGTTTGAGATTGCATTATCTTTCTTTGTAAATTGGAAGGGTAGAATGCACTGGCAGGCATAAAAGTCAAGGGTTATAAGAGCATTCTGCAAGGACAATTAATTCCTGAAGAACCTTTTGTAAGCAAGCTAAGTCAATGCCTTCAAAAATATTATATCACAATCCCGACATTTAGCCATTCTCTAGGAACAGACGGCAATAACAGTTTTCTAGTAGGGTTGCACTGCGGGTATGTGCCTAAAATAAAGGCTGCAGATATTTCACAGCCCATCCTACTTTACTCGACTTCTTCTGGGTATAAAACCAATACTTCATCGACACCTCGCATATTATAAAGCACATTTGTCCAAGAATATTCCTTCTTCCAAAAGATGAAGAATAGAAAGATTTCATCCGGGAAAGGGGAAAAAGAGTTGAACAAATGTTTCCTCTCAGGCCGAAAACCTTTCGATAGTTATGAACCGACACAGAAAGAAAATGAGAAAAGGCAAGAACCTTCTGCTTTATTACCACACAAACAACCAAGAAAAGAAATGGATAACAACAGAGATTAATTCAATAATTAAACAAAAAATCCACAACAAAAAGCAAATACAGTTTACAACATGTAAAAGAAGCCACACACTTGGAATGGTTGTTATGTCAGCAGCAGAAATAAAATGAATTCTTATCGTACAGTTTGACTGGAGAGTGGATACCACTCTGTGGGATGTCTGCCTTACTTTCATATCTCCAATTACTGTACCAAAAACATAGAGGTGTATTTCATCTAATACCAGAATCTATAGAATTTTTTATGCAAATCCTTTACAAGCGCCTTTGACTTTAGTATGAACACTATAAAATGACAAAAATATCATAGAAATAAAAACAGGTGAACAGATACTGAATAAATAATCGAATAATTATTCCAATTTCCAATAAAATTACCAAAACCCACTACTGTATTTAAAATATTTTTCCTAACTACGCAAACCTGTGTCCTTTATGTAGGAGTATGTATAACTGCAACCTAGAATGACCTTTGGCTCAAGGAATGAATGTCCTTCCAATAGGAGGCTTATTCTTAGGCTGTCCCCTGGAAGCAGACAGGAAGGTTCTCTTCATCCCTGGATACTTCATCCATCCTGGTCCCGTAAGGAAGAGAGGAGGGCGACTCTAAGAATTTCCAAACAGCTTACCATGTAGATGTAGAATCTTTTAGGGACTTGCCCAGTGTTGATTTAGACGGAAGTTAGTAGTAGATAACACAACACCTCTCTCTCTCTCTCTCTATAATGTAGATAACGCTGGAAGTGTCAGACTCGATATCAAGACCACTAAAGTGAATGGAAGACACTAACACATCCTCCCACTTGTCAAAAGGATGGAGGCATTGTTTCTAAGATTCTCTGCTAAATAACTGATCATTCTCATTCATCCGACCAGCACAAAACATTTGATGTTGCTTCATCCCTTTGAGAAGACAACAAGAAAAGGTAAAAGGGTCAGTCATTCTACCTCTCCTCAATACATATACAGAAAACATCCCTTAGATGATCTGCATAGTTGTCCTGTGCAGGGTAAGAATATATTCAGCAATCAGAAAAGTAGCTATGAGTATATCTCTACACTTTGCAGCCAAAACCAAAAGTGATATTGTATAGTCGGGCATTAGAGTGGGTCATGCCACCTACCTTGTTAAAGATTCAACCGCCATTCTAGCTTGTGCTGAATAGAAAGTGTACTCCTATTTAAACGACAACAGTTTGCATACGTGTAAGAACAAAAAATAAAATCATTAGACTTTAAAATTGGCAAACATACCATCTGCTATTTGGACCAAGATGATGAAAGGGATGCTGACTTGTTGATAGTACATCTTGATGCCTGGAATCAGCCTCTTCCCAACTAAGCCTTCCCAAAGGCTCACGTCACCTTCCAGATGGGTGGTGGAGGTGTCAAAAGATTCTCTCACAGAAACTTAAATGTGTGTTTACTACTAATAAAAAGGGATTCTATGTTATGGAATGAACAGTCTACCTCAGTGCTCCCACCTAATTTAGCCAAAATGTGTCATGGATTTAACCCCAAGTAAACTTTGGGAAAATTACACACACAAAAAAAGAGATGAGAGAGAGAGAGAGAGAGAGAGAGAGAGAGAGAGAGAGAGAGAGAGAGAGAGAGAGAGAGAGAGAGAGAGAGAGAGAGAGAGAGAGAGAGAGAGAGAGAGTGTGTGTGTGTGTGTGTGTGTGTGTGTGTGTGTGTGTGTGTGTTGCTTCTCTTTTTCAAAGATGACACTTAGTCAAGGTAAGAAACTATCTGTATTCTAGAAAGAGAGAAGAATCGTGTAATGGATTACTTTACGGAATATTTCAACCTTAGGGAAACCTGCAAACAGCATTTTCTTAATTACATAGGACTGCCCTGTTCAATCTTTTATTACCCTCAGAAGAAATCTTTCAAAATAATGATATCCGTCAACATAATAAAAGTTAGGACTTTGAACTAACCTGAGAGTTGGTGTGACCTTATTCTGTAAGCAAACGTTGAAATAAAAGATAGTTTTTCTTCAATAAGCAAAAAACATTTATCATTCATGCCAAAATGCTGGAAAGTTTTAGAGGAGTTCAGTTGTGTTCTTAGATATAAATGAAAGAATTAAGATATCTTTGAGACATCTACCCTGCTGGAATAATTGATTGTCCCAAAGGCAGTATGTTTGCAATGACTGCTCAATACTATAAAAGAGGCATAATGTACATAAAGTACATCTGCTTTTACAGGTCCATATGATGAAGGATGTGTACAGTACATAAAGTACATGTGACAGTTGAAGGAAGATTCTTTTTTTATGATACAAAAAAGTCTTATTGTACTTAGAAAGAAACAGTACTTGTAGCTAATCGTAGCCATTCTCAAATATGAAAAGATAAAAAACAAATACTAATGCTAGATGCAGGAGGTAAAGAGCTTGACGAAGGCATTTAAATACAGCATGGCACCCGATAGTTACACGGCACTCGACCAAACGTAAATACGTATAGAAAGGAATACTGTACTTAACTGTACAATAATCGCAAAAATAAATGTGAATGTGGTAAAAATTACCAGTACTGTACAGTCTACTGTAACAGAAGTCTCTAAGACTTACTTTTGCTCATCAGTTAGTAGTATATTAAAAGTCACCTCCTCTTAACCTACATTGCACTATGGCATGAATAAAATGGGTTTCTTTGCTCTGTATACAACTGAGATAGAGAAAGACCTAGGTGTTAATGAGGCTATTCTGTTCTGTATTGTGCCATCAATGAAAACGGAAGGACACGAACGGACAAGGAATGTATTCTCTATTCAGGGGGGACTAAGTTCGAGAATCTATGACACCTCTGTCAACCTAAAGAAATAAACGGAAAAATGGAGATGATATGTGAGGGGAAAAATCATGTCTCTGAAATTACAAGAAGATAATGCTTTAATAACATATGACAATGTTCTTTAAGTATGTGGCCCACAAATACAGACTTTACAGTTTCAAAAACTGTACCTGTCAATTCAAGTCTTTTGCAGTTCCATCGTACTATTCTTGTTTACGGTTTGATCTATTCTCGCTATTCCAGAGGCCAATTAAGTTCCATTATCCATTTTCTGCTGGACTTTTGAACCAATTCGGGAGACATCCACACTCTCGAGTAGAAGTAAAATCTTCAGTGAATGACATCAACCTGTAATAAAAACAATACTTAATCTCAATTGTTCAAAGTAAAAAGAATTATTTCTCACACACCTTGACAAAATTAGTAATTCATATGTAAGGGCCCATCTTACTTTGGTGACAAGACCAAAAAACATTCAGTTATTGGAGGAAAAAAGGTTTTAAGCAATAAATAACTAAAGTATAGTTTTTTCTAATCCAATCAGAATAAATCTTACTCATCAGGAATTGACGACGGTAATTTTGCACCAGGCTTACGTCCAAAGTAGAAAGGGCAATAGGAAATTATGATTTTACAGGTTACAGACTTCAAATACTGGGCTGTACCATGCTGGGGCTTGAGAATGCCTACAGAGATATTCTTAAGGCAATTCTGGGATACTGTCAAGAGGAAACTACAGAGGACAGTCATAATACCATTTCTAAGCGTAACGATAGTCCGGTGTGACGGTCTCAGAATTCTCCTTGATAATCTACGCATGCGCGAACATTACCGTTTGCCAGTGCATACGAGGTTGATGTTTTATTTTCCCGTAATGTTAACATGCGCAGCTCAACATTACCGCTTGCCAGTACATACGAGCTTGATGTTTTATTTTCATGCGAGCGAAGTGAGCTAATGGCGGAAAAGAACCATTATACAATGTCAAGGAGAATTCTGAGACCGGGGGATCGTTCAGACCGTCACACCGGCCAACATTAAAAATTGTGGCATTGCCTGTTTTAATAATGAGACCTAAAAAATAGTCCTTAGTAAGTTTAGGATAGATAGGATGAACACACATTATCCTAAAAAAAGATTAAGTTGAAGAACGTTCAAGTTTTAATGGTTGAAAGTCCCTGCTATGGGGTTAGGGTAAATATTTACTTTGGGCTTCACTATATGTTGTAAACTCTCCTTGAGTTAGGCTAATTTAATACCATTGTTTTTAAAATGATCATAACTATGGGGTAGTGTTATCCGCATGAAATAAGGATTTTTATTTCAAGATATATAAAATTACGCAGTCTTAACATAGGTTAATACCTATTTCCTTCAGTCTAGCCTACACGAAAGTTATAATCTTTGTTTTCGGCTTTCGATATATAAAATGCCGTGAAAATATACTTACTTAACTATTTACTTATAATAAATATATCTACCATATACTAGTACACGCTTTAAATGCAAAATAGTAAAAATCACATACATAATCGTAAAAATTTTCAAATTTACACTATTTAAAAACGTAGAATGTGGAAAATCTTCACTATATATATCAATGAAACCTTCATATAATTTAATTATAGAATAAACGTACTGAAAATGGTAGTTACCTGTAATTTTCCATCGAAATGTGATATAGAATTTTCCACACTCACAGAAGGTCTCAGATCGGCCATATTTGTTTACTTTTTAAGGGCATTTGGCTGCGTTCGTTCAACTTGAAAATGTTTAAAATATAATTTTCTAACTTAATATACCGCAAGATAAGTATCAAAATGGAAATTAAAGTTATTAATAATCAATTTAGTATAAGTTTTGATAATGTTGATAAAATATTGTCATCAATGATTATCAAAGTAATAAAATAATAAGTGAGAACGCACCCTAATGTTCACGAAGTGGGATAATCTTGGGAAAATTTTAAAACATTTTTACATTAAAGTTTTCTATCTTTCTTTCATTCTCATGTGAAAACATACACAAGAACCGTAATGTGTATCCTTAACATCCCTTTTAGATGTAAAGTACACATATTTACACCTTTTTAATAAACAAAATAATGAATGGAGTTATATAGACTATTCTCGGACATAAGACTTTAGACTTTGTCATGACAAGATGGATAAAAGAGAAGGGCTAACTGACTTGTTTTAAATTATCTATATGATAATGATAATAATAACAATAAATATAATTATTTATTGTTAAATTCGGGAACTTAAGTATGTGTATGTAAAAACTCCCGTTTTCTTTGTTTGAACCGAAGCCAAATTGTATTTAAAGGATCTTAAAGTAAACAAATAGAGTATAGTTGCAGACTCCAGCGTCCATGGGACAGGAGTTCTTGTGGGATATAAAAAACTATAATAATTTATATATTCATTATCGTAAAAGAAATCATTTATGAAAGCATATTAATCTAGCAAGTGAATTAATAATTAAAATCATTAATTATGTATAAGTATCGTCATTTTTTTTAGCAAAAAGGGTTAAAAATAACTCAGCTAATTTTTTAAGATCTGGTAATAACTTCGAATTCGTAGTGGTAACCGAAAATATAAATGCCATTTACATCTTCTCTAAATCATTTACCTCTTATTATATACTCATAAAGCGTAGTTTATTGCATTTATTGCTTCTTCATTTGTGTTTATATATATTAAGACATCATTTTAAACCTAAAATAATAATATATTGATGGTAGAAAATCAAAATTATTGATGTAAATGGCAACAATACACTACTTACGTTATCAGATGTTGAAACATTACCAGGAGTTTATGGGTATTGTTTCTCAACTTTTATTTATATCTGCTTACTAAACTAGACTCTATTAGACACATTTTAAAAGATCAACAGATATCTATGTTAGTTTTAAATGTAGCCAATATTTTACTCAAATATCTAGACAATA
Source organism: Palaemon carinicauda (assembly GCF_036898095.1). Taxonomy (NCBI): domain Eukaryota; kingdom Metazoa; phylum Arthropoda; class Malacostraca; order Decapoda; family Palaemonidae; genus Palaemon; species Palaemon carinicauda. The sequence goes on from NC_090758.1 coordinate 76,082,124, forward strand.
AATAGTTCCCAATAAAAGTGGAATACATAAAACACGTAAATAGAAATAAATGGATTTACCTTAACGAATAAGGACTATGGCAGATATATCAATTATATTTATGCATTATATCAAAGTAATTACTAATAGTTTGTAAAGAATTATTCAATATATCACTAAATGTACTAAGAAATTCTCCATTTCCATCGTTAGATAAAAGAGAAATATTACAAAAACTTCTCTACGACTTCATGCTTTGTGGACAGTTGACGACGGCTGGTCTCCAACACCAGATATAAAAGGCAAAATCCTTCCAATGATTTTGAAAAGACGAGGAATAGTCGTGTGAAATCTAATATTATTCTAAGCATGGAATAATCTTTAATAATTTCTATATTGAATTTATAGGTACATCTGATAAAAATAATGTTTTCTAAATAAGATATTTGAGTTTCTTAAAAAGGTAAACATTAAATATTTGATTTTTCCCGTTTTCAAGTTTGATTTGGTGTCTGGCAACGTTGAAGCAAGGGTCAGTAAGCAATATTTCCAGCTACTGTTAACCTATTAATATAAATAACTTAATTATTATTATTATTATTATTATTATTATTATTATTATTATTATTATTATTATTATTATTATTATTATTATTATTATTACTTGTCAAGATACAACCCTAGTTGGAAAAGCAAGATGCTATAAGCTCAAGGGCTCCAACATGGAAAAATAGCCCTGTGAGGAAAGTAAACAAGGAAATAAAAGATATTAAGTAATGATAAAATTAAAATAAAATATTGAAAAATCCATTTACAACATTAAAACAGATAATTCATATATAGACTATAAAAACTTAGGTCAGCCTGTTCAACATAAAAACATTTGCTGCAAGTTTGAACTTTTGAAGTTCTACTGATTCAACTACCCGATTAGGAAGATCATTCCACAACTTGGTCACATATTTCATAATTATTTTCCTGTCCAGACAGATTGAAATCTGCAGTCTAAAGTTTTCAATAATTAGTTTGTTTGTATCTGAAAAGTAAATTTATCTGGAATGATCAATGTCTTGGGTTAGAGTTCTCTTGCTTGAGGTAAACTATTCCATCTTATTTATCTTCCTCTTATTTTTTTTTATACATTATATATGAAATGTCAGTTTTAATGTCGTTATTGTTCTTTAAAAAAAAATATTTCAATTGTTCATTACATCTTTTGTAGTTGTATTTTCTTGTTTCCTTTGGGCTATTTTCCATGGTGGAGCCCTTGGGCTTATAGCATCCTGTTTTTCTAACTAGAGTTGTAGCTTAGCAAGTAATAATAATAATAATAATAATAGTGTCAAAACGAGAGAGAGAGAGAGAGAGAGAGAGAGAGAGAGAGAGAGAGAGAGAGAGAGAGAGAGAGAGAGAGAGAGAGAGAGAGAGAGCATAAATTTGATTAATGAAAAATATATTCAAAGCCATAAGATATCTCAGACTTCAAAGAAAAATAAATGTCTCATTGTTATAGACAAAATTTATGCCCATACATCTATAGTATGCTATCACTCCCTTTCTTAGTCCATGGGGGGAGAGGAGGAGGAGGGGGGGGGTATAGAACCCCACTCTTTTATCCACCCCATTCTTCAGGCTAGTTTAGAACAACTGATTCTACTTAACAATAAAGTCAGCCAAGTTCTTCCTTATCTTGATGTTCTATCTATTGCCATCTCCAATTGGATGATTTGTCTGTTGCAAGTTTCAAAGCCTTAGATTGGATGTCTGAATTTGGGGTGTTTAGCTTGGTGTTGGGGCCTGTGAGACCCTTCAGAGTAGAAGTTAGAAGAGGCTGGGTAGTAAGATGGAAGGAGATTGAGTAGAAGGCTATTAAGTAAGTGCAGCTAGAAAGGTGATCTTGTCTACATAACTAAGACGTTTAGACGTCAGACACTTGAGGATTAACTCCTTGGGATTCTCCCATTTCATCCGTGTTCCCTGAATCGTTAAATTGATGTTTTTCTTGAGCTGGATTTATCAGTAATTGAGAGTAAGATGAACATTTCCTTTAATTCTTCTTCTTTGCTGTGTAATTACGAGGTAAAAGTAAAGTTAAGTGAGTGGGCCAACTTACTAACATGTACACACTGTTGTCTTCAGGCAGTTGACCTCGTAGTCTTGAAAGGCTCACAGAAAATGACAGATAAACAGAAGAATTAACTCAACTCTACAAGTGACCCATTCAAATGACCTATGTCCTGATACTGTATGTCTTTAAGCATCAGAAGATTCTTTGCATGCGTCTATTCAACTCTTTTTCTCATGTCATCACACTCTAATACAGGTCTTCTGAGGTCTCTGCAGGTGTACCGAGTTCTATTTGAAATAATAATCACTTGGTACTTTTATTCCTATTCTAGAAATAAGACCACGAAAATATCACAATGTCATTAATTGATTCGTTCGTGGCAGCAGTTCAGAGCAGTAAAGAAACTGATGAATATTGGACTTCGACAGTGTAAATAGCAAAAACGATCTAGCGTAGTTTCCCCTGGAAAGTGACATCTGGAAACTATGAGAGAGAGAGAGAGAGAGAGAGAGAGAGAGAGAGAGAGAGAGAGAGAGAGAGAGAGAGAGAGAGAGAGACTGGAAAGTTGCCAGGAGTTGACCTTGAAAGGACGGTCTACGGTACCTGGAATCAAGTTGAAGATTGCTCAACTTGGTCAGTGCAAAGTGAGCCAGTTTGCGGCATGGACACATATTGGACGTCCCAAAGAGTGGATTGTTTTTAACCATCGTTTCACAGAAAGGTAAGTTCAATTTCAAGAATTCAGAGAATGCAGAGATGTTTTTGAAAAGATTTACCTGGAATTTCACAAATACAAGGAACATCAGCGCGTCTTTTTGGAATATACTGTAGGAAAATATGGACCTCAATTGATGCATATTTTCTTTCGTACGAGACAAGTGATTTTAAGTGTTCACATGCTATATATATGCAATGTATGATTATGTATGTATGCATGCATACACGAGTGTATGCTAGAATTGGGAATGGGTTTAAAATACCGTTTAGAAGAGGCTGTAACTGAGGCAGAGTTAATGAAAACGAAAGTGGTTTTTTTTTTTTTTTTTTTTTTTTTTTTTTTTTTTTTTTTTTTTTTTTTTTTTTTTTGTCCCAGAGAACAACATAAAATTTATTCATCCGGCCTCATTGATTTTTTTTTACGAGGCAAGGTCTAAAAATTCTCCCCATAAAGAAATATACTATTAACAAATCCTTTATAGAAACAATACTAAAAAAAAATCTTTGGTATTAAATCACGATCATTTTTCTGTAGCTTAAAAATAAGTTTGAATGCAAAGCATATACCCTTTTACTGCCCAGAACCGAAGACAATAAGATGAATGTGCTTAACTGTGAAAGGGAGTTGTTGAAAACGCCTTCTGATAAAGGGAAGGTTATATAATTCAGGAAGAAAAATAAGGCATTGGAGAAAAGAGTAAAAGTATCATTGGATGAAAATGTTTTTACTGTCACGTTCAGCGGCTTTGCCAGACGTATGAACTACTCGGTCTCCCTCTCGTATAGTGGGAGAGGGAGTAGTTATTCCCAGGTGAGAGGGGGTACCCCAAGAGGTACACCTAGAGAGCACAACTGCCATATTGTAGTTAGGAAAGGGTAGAGTGTGTGTGTGAATGTGTCAATTTTAACAGGTCGTAATTTTAGTGAGACTTTCCAATAAGATATGACAGAATATTAATAAATATGACATTATAATACCTTCAATATTCATAAAGAAAATAAAGCTCTTCAGATAATAATATATAACTTTCACGAATCAGAGTGACACCCGCGAAGCCACCTTTTCTCAAAATTTATTTTTGTAGAGATGAAACCTGATTGATAAGGTCATGAGGTCAACTGTCATATTGACCTTATTCAAGAAATTAGAATCATTTATAAACTGTTATTGTGATGGCTTTAATTGTTATATATAAAATATGAACAATGTTTTAGCTTATTTGTGTTATATCACTTCCTCCTGTTTTTGTTAAAGTTTTTATAGTTTATGGTTTATTTATTTCAATGTTGTTACTCTTCTTAAAATATTTCAACTTTCCTTGTTTCCTTTCCTCACTGGACTATTTTCTCTGTTGGAGCACCTTGGGATTATGGCATCCTGCTTTTCCAACTAGGGCTGTAGCTTAGCAAGTAATAATAATAATAATAATAATAATAATAATAATAATAATAATAATAATAATAAAAGTGGATCAAACGAGAAAAATCTACAAGAAAATGTCTTGCTTTAATTAAAAGAAAATAAAATTTTCTTGTTGAAAATTAAGACGATATTTTCAGTCAAATTTACTGACACCAATTCGGGATTTTACCAAAACAGGCTTTAAAAGGATCAGCAATAAGTAATCAGTCATTTTCTCTTAGCATTAAATCCATTTTGCCGTTATCTGACGTTACAAGAACAGTCGCACGAGCGTCATAGCGAGAAGCGCCATCTATCCTCTAGACGTCCTCGTGACGCGTCTTCAACCGCTGACTGCGCCCACCTTATAGCCTTCTATTTCACTTCTGTTCTGCTTCCTATCTTTCATCTTGTTGTCCTTTACTTAATGGATTGTTACCCTCTCCTCCGCGATCACTAGCAACTGTTTTATTACTAGCAACTGTTCTAATCACTAACAACTGTTTTTATCACTAGCAACTGATTTTATTCCTAGCAACTGTTCTTATCACAAGAAAACTAACACAGTTCACCCACGAGTAATTTTATGACATTCTATCACTAGCAACTGTTCTTACCACTAGCAACTGTTTATAGTACTAGAAACTGCCCTTATCATTAGCAACTGTTCTTGTCACACCAACTGTTTTATTACTAGCAACTGCTCTTACCACTAGCAACTGTTCTTATCACTAGCAACTGTTTTTATTACTAGCAACTGTTCTAATCACTAGCAACTGTTTTTATTACTAGCAACTATTTTTTATTACTAACAACTCTTTTTTTATTACTAACAATTGTACTTACCACTACAAACTGTTTCTATTACTAGCAACTCTTTATTACTAGCAACTGTTTTATTACTAGCAACTCTTTTTATTACTAACAACTGTTCTTTCCATTACCAACTGTTCTTACCTGTAGCAACTGTTTTTATTACTAGGTACTCTTTTTATTACTAGCAACTGTTCTTATCAATAGCAACTGTTTTTATTACTAGCAACTGTGCTTACCGCAAGCAACTGTTTTTATTACTAGCAACTGTTCTTATTACTTGCAACTTTTTCATTACTAGCAACCTTTTGTTATTACTAGCAACTGTTTTTATTACTAGCAACTGTTCTTACCACTAGCAACTGTTTTTATTACTAGCAACTGTGCTTACCACTAGCAACTGTTTTTATTACTAGCAACTGTGCTTACCACTAGCAACTGTTTTTATTACTAGCAACTGTGCTTACCACTAGCAACTGTTTTTATTACTAGCAACTGTTCTTACCACTAGCAACTGTTTTTATTACTAGCAACTGTTTTTATTACTAGCAACTGTGCTTACCACTAGCAACTGTTTTTTTTGGGCTCAAGCCATGGCGTCCTGATGGAAGGTTCCTGTTTGGTAGCTTCCTTGGGTATAAGACTACTAAGATATTCCCAGAGAATTTAACCACAGGTTATCACAGAATTCTAACTTCTGGAGCGAGTATCTCAAAGGTTTCCCTTTAAGACATCGTAATACAACAGGGGACACGCATGTCTGAACGTGCCACATAGCTATCTTCACCCCGAACAGAGTTAATGCTTCGGTGTGTAAGGGCTGAGAATAGCTGGGAGCCGTTCCACAGCTAATCTCACTCGTGGCTACTACTGATACTCGAGACGTAAACAAACGGACGCCATTGCTCTGATGACGTCACGCCCGTCTTCATCCTTTGTTTAGTAGCTGCCCTACTTAGACGGATTTTCCCTTGTGTTATCTTTATCGCTTTGCATCTACGCTATGTCGTTACCTTCAGCCTCGCCTTCTTCTGGAAAGTTGAGTACAAGGTTCCAGTATTGTTTAATTAAGCTCTGGCCGTAAAGTAAATATTATTTTGCGAAATAATTGATGTTTTGTGGCAGAGCTGTGCCTCTACCGGACCCGCCATTTTATGGCGTCGTTGTTGTTTTGCATGTCTTATTTAGTTAGCCACAACAACGCTTCCGGCATTATATACTAATCGAATACATTAGTTTATTTAGTCTTCATAGCTAGGAACTTTTATATCGTGTTTAGACGCTTTTTATCGGTCATCGATTGACCTCATACCAGTCGGCTACTATAGCCCCCAGGCCAGGAGCCTACATACAAGTGTTCATGCATGATTTATTAGTGATCCTAGACTAAGTTATGAAGATAGTGGCATTATTATTTTACAATACTTTTGACAGTGATGCAAATGTTTTCACCTTCAGGGACCATATAGGGGATAGGCTAGTCAGTGATTCTTTCTAGCCTAACCTAATATTAGGACCCCTATATGCTTCCTTCATCCCCTGCCTTGGCATTCCCTCTATTTAGCCTTGATCCCTTTTCTGAGTAAAGGGATTAATTGTCTAATAGAGTATATATCGCCTCTCTGTCCTCCCTAAAGGAATGAACCCCCTTTAGGGCTGCGTCTGAGAGTGAGGTTAGGCTAGCCTACCTCTATGGCTAGGATAGTCTATGACTTTCCTGCGATAGCGATATGTCTTCTTCCTTGCCTAGTTCAGGACTTTTAGCCCTGTTCTAGGTCGGGTTAGGAAGGTTTCTCTGTTCCATGCTGAAACGGTACTCTTGCACCGTTTTAGCCGATCAGCCTGATCTTAGGTTAGGGAGTGTCCTCCCTTCCCTTAGTGGCCGCTCTGGTACAGAAACCCTTCCTGGGAAGACTTCTCTCTTCTCCCTCCCCACCTATCTCTTGTATAGCCTAGCCTATGCTTAGGTTAGTTTATACTCATCTGTCCCCTGTCCTACAACTCCTCCTTAGGGTGGAAGAGTAGGGCTACCCGAGCTTCCTTGTGCAGTCCACTCTGGTACATATACCCTCATAGTGTCCTATAAGGTTAGTTACTAGTATAGTTCTGCATATGGGAGTCTCCCCCCCCCCCCTCTTGGGTGTTCCCTAGCCCTCCCTTGGGCTACCTAGCTCCCGGTCCCTAGTGACCCCTGCTCATGGATGTTAGAGCCTGCCTCTATCATGGGTACACCCCCTCAGGGAGGGGGAGGGATGTCTGGAACCCTGACGGTACTTCCTGCATCCCTTCCCCCCTCCCCCTGTCTCTCTTTCTATCCGGGTGCCGGTCTCTTGCCGCCTCTACTGTCGGCAATACCTGCCTCCTACTTGGTGACTTCCCTACCCTTGCCGCCAGCCCCCCGTGTACCGAGGGACTGCCGGCTGCCGCCGGCTACCACCGGCGGCTCTCCTACTCCTATCTAATCGTCCGCTTGCCGGTCGATCACCGGAGTGCCGGCATATACTGCCGGCAACCCGATACTGCCTTTACCATCCTTATCCCAGTCACCAACCTGGCATCCTCCGACTGCCGGAGCCGCCGCTTCCTGCCGGCGTGCCGCCGTTGTGCCGGCGGCCGCCATCCTGGTATTTAACTGACTTTTGAAAATCATCTGTTCTAATGCCAGAATCTATGCTGGAGCGAGCTCCGGCATGCCGGCGGCTTGCCGGATGCCCCGGAGGCGTCAAGAATACTTGCACCCCCTTACTGTAGCTATCATAAGACTAGGATAGCCCTATATCGCAAACAGATAAGCTGCTTCCGCTTTAAGATCAGTACCTAGTACTGCTCTATTAGTGATCATGCTGTCTCTTTGCATTCTTCTATTTCCAGCATGCTATGTGCATCTTAGCGCGGCTGGTTGCCAGAAGCAGTTACCCTTTAATGAGGCCTTCTGGCTCTTAACTGGGAACCGAATGAATTCGATCCCAATCTTGTCCTTGGTTTTCCATGGAGTTCCAAAATACTAGGAATTCTAGGAAACTATATCCAATGATCTCGGTCATTTGGATTATCCAGGGACCAAGCTTGTGGTAACCAGCCGGGCGGGATGCATGGAGCTTGTTCTCCTTTACTGTTTTCATTCTCTATGCATCACACCTTCTTTAAGTTAAAATTAATGATTAATATTAACTTAGTTTAAGAGCCATTCTTATGACTCCCCCATACTCATTTTCTCTTTCTTCCACAGGAGGAGCAGATGAAGTGTGACTTCGCCTTCTGCGCTGTGAAACGCCCGCAGTTTTACGGGCATACGGCTTGCAGGACTCACGCCCCTTGTGCAGACAAGAAAGGGGACTTGAAGTTTTGGAATCCACTGGATTGTACGGTCTGCCAGGCCCACCTAGTTGAGGCCTTCCATAACCCTCCCTCAGCGGAGGTTAGAGACATTTCTCGTGAAAAGCTGCGCAAGTGGGTGCGTGGCTTTCAGAAAAATGCTACTGGACCGTACCTGGCCACCGAAGAACTGAGGTCCCTGTTGTTCCCTAAGGCCTCCTCTGACTCAGTGGTACCAAAAGATACGATCCCCACTGTCCAAATTACGGTGGAACCTGATGTGGTCATGGCTCAGTCCATGCACGAGTGTCGTTTAGATTCCGAGGATGATGAACAGATCTCAGACGTCTCGGAAGACACGGAGAAGACGCTTATGGCTCAAGGAGCCGAAGAGGACGAAGACAAGGTGGAGTACACCGAGTCGGAGCTTGGAGCTGCTCCCTCGTCCATCCCTCCTCCTACTCCTACACCGACGGAAATGTCTATTCCGTCTACCTCCTCAACTCCGGATCCTTCCTCTTCTACCCAAGAACTGATCCAGCTGATTAGAGCCGTCATGGACGACAGGCTGAAGGAGAACCAGGAGTCCATCAGGTCGATGATTGGATCCAGAGAACCGAAGAAGATTTCGGTCAAGGATCTCCCAGCTTGCTCTCATGCCAACCCGTGGAGGTATGCAGAGCATATGGTTATTGCGACCGGCAGGATCTTTGTTAGTGACAAGATCGGCACGGTCCCGTTGGAAGATGTGGAGTTCTTCCCAAGCTTCGAGGCCTACCCGGACTGTTACGTCCGGCTTCGTTCCGAACCTGCCTCGAAGGAAGAGACCGAACCTAAAGAAGAGATAGTGTTCGATCTCGCAAAGGCCCAGGCTATGCTAGCCTCCGCATTTAAGAGTAGGGGCTTTACCTGCTCTAAGCTTCCGGCTTTGAGCAAGAAGCATCCTACGTACGTTGCACCTGACACTGCGGTTCTTCCTTTCTTGGAAAAGGCCTTAGCTGCATGCCTTAAAGCGGCGGAAGAAGGGAAACCCTGCCCTGCACTGGAGGAGTGCAGACCCTTCTCCATCGTGACCCCCCCTGACGCTCGACACTGGAAAGATGTTCAGCATACTTTCGTCGTGGGAAGGCTCGATCCTGACGTCGCCGGACGTCAGTTTAATGAAGACCTCCCTAAGCTCAACGATCACCTCCTTCGCCGGGAACAAGACACGAAGGAGAGGCTTGCGGCATCTCTTTCTCATCAAGTCCAACTGGATGTGATGGCCTGTGACACAAGAGTACCAGATCACTACATGGTACTAGCCAAATCCCACTTACTGACAGTAATGAAGGACTTGTACCACTTCATAAAGGCTCGCAGAGCCTGTCGTGAATTCGTGTTTGCCGGTGCCACCGTGAAACACGAACCCCGGAGGCTGATTTCCTCCAACATCTGGGGAAAGCACCTGTTTCCTTCTGACCTTGTCAAGGAAATAACTGACAGAGCCGCCACGGAGAATAGGAACCTTCTCCACAAGTGGGGCATGTCCAGAAAAAGGAAACCCTCTCAGGACGAAGGACCTCAGCCTAAGAGAAAACCTCAAAAACCAAAACCCCAGCAACGTCAGCAACGACGTCAGTTTCCGGGACCCGCTACCTCCCAAGTGGTTGCCCAACCACAACAGACCTTTCAATTGGTCCCCCAACCGGTGTTGTCACAGTCACCGGTCTTCACCCCTGCCTTTGAGCAACCATCCACTACCTTTCATGCCAAAGGTAGAGGCTCGTTCAGGGGTGCAAGCAGAGACGCATCTCGTCGTCCCTCCAGAGGTAGAGGAGGAAAGGGAGCTAGCGGCCGAGGCAACAAGTCCTCGGGACACCAGAAGCAATGAAGTGCTTCCGGTGGGAGGAAGACTCCGCCAATTCCAGGATCGTTGGACCTTCGATCCCTGGGCACACAGCATCATCAAGAACGGTCTAGGCTGGAGTTGGACGCAACCACCCCCAATCTTCCAGCAGTTCTTCCAGCAATCGACCCCCCTTCTGGAAGAATATGTTCTAGACCTCTTGAACAAGAAGGTGATAAGGAAGGTAAAGTCCACCAGGTTCCAAGGGAGACTGTTTTGCGTTCCCAAGAAGGACTCAGACAAACTCAGAGTCATTCTGGACTTATCCCCCCTCAACAAGTTCATAGAGAACAACAAATTCAAGATGCTGACGCTTCAACAAATAAGGACCCTTCTGCCTCAAGGTTCCTACACGGTCTCTATAGACCTGGCGGATGCCTATTGGCACATTCCAATGAACCATCACGCTTCCTCCTACCTAGGATTTCGACTCCAAAGGAAAAGCTACGCCTTCCGGGCCATGCCATTCGGCCTCAATGTGGCCCCTCGGATCTTCACAAAACTGGCGGATGCCATAGTACAACAGCTCCGCCTAAGAAACGTCCAGGTGATGGCCTACCTCGACGACTGGCTAGTCTGGGCTCCATCGCCCGAAGAGTGTGCAAAGTCTTGCAACGAAGTTACCCAGTACCTAGAACACCTGGGATTCAAGATCAACGAGAAGAAATCTCGCCTCTCTCCAGCTCAGAAGTTTCAGTGGTTGGGAATCCACTGGAATCTTCAGTCACACCGCCTTTCCATCCCCCAGAAGAAAAGGAAGGAAATAGCAGGGTCTGTCAAGCGACTACTGAAATCCAAACGCATTTCAAGACGACAGCAGGAACGAGTTCTAGGCTCTCTACAATTCGCCTCAGTGACAAACCCAGTGCTTCGTGCACAGCTAAAGGATGCCGCGGGAGTCTGGAGACGCTCGGCATCCATCGCTCGAAGAGACCTCAAGAGACGGCTTCCAAACAGACTTCGACGCCTCCTAAAGCCGTGGTCGGAAGCAAAGGCCCTGAAAAGGTCCATTCCTCTCCAACACCCTCCTCCATCACTCAACATCCACACGGATGCCTCACTGGAAGGCTGGGGAGGTCACTCCCACCTGAAACAGGCTCAAGGGACCTGGTCTCCACTATTCAAGACGTTCCACATAAACATCTTGGAGGCCATGGCGGTCCTTCTAACTCTGAAGAAGTTATCCCCGCCGCCCTCGATCCACATCCGTCTAACCCTAGACAACTCGGTGGTAGTTCGTTGTCTCAATCGCCAAGGCTCAAGATCGCCCCAGATAAATCAGGTGCTTCTCCCAATCTTCCGTCTGGCGGAGAAGAAGAAGTGGCACCTGTCTGCAGTTCACCTACAAGGATTCCGCAATGTGACAGCGGATGCTCTATCTCGGACAAACCCGATAGAGTCGGAATGGTCTCTAGACGCAAGATCGTTCTCCTTCATCTCTCATCAAGTCCCAGAACTTCAGATAGATCTCTTTGCAACGAGCGACAACAATCAACTTCCTCTGTACGTAGCCCCGTACGAGGACCCCAAAGCAGAAGCGGTGGACGCCATGTCACTGGACTGGAACAGATGGTCAAAGATATACCTGTTCCCTCCCACCAACCTTCTGTTGAAAGTCCTCTCCAAACTGAGAACCTTCAAAGGGACAGCGGCCCTAGTGGCTCCCAAGTGGCCTCGGAGCAACTGGTACCCCCTGGTCCTGGAGCTGCAGCCCAAGCTGATCCCTCTCCCGGGCCCAGTTCTCTCTCAACAAGTACAGAAGTCGACTGTCTTCGCTTCATCATCGAAAATCAAGGACCTTCATCTCATGATTTTCTCTCCCTTGCCGCAAAGAAGAGGTTTGGGATCTCGAAGAAAAGTCTAGACTTCCTAGAGGAATACAAGACCGAATCCACGAGACGGCAATATGAATCATCCTGGAGGAAATGGGTCTCCTTTGTCAAGGCAAAAAATCCTAAAGAAATCACCATTGATTTCTGTATGTCCTTCTTCATTCACCTTCATGGACAAGGATTAGCAGCCAATACGATTTCAACCTGCAAATCGGCCTTGACTAGACCAATTCTATATGCTTTCCAAATTGATCTGTCCAACGACATCTTTAACAAATTACCAAAAGCATGTGCTCGCCTACGCCCAGCACCCCCTCCGAAACCGATCTCCTGGTCACTAGACAAGGTACTCCATTTCGCCTCCAACTTGGACAACGATTCATGCCCCCTCAAGGATCTGACTCAGAAAGTTATATTTTTATTTGCTCTCGCTTCGGGAGCTCGAGTCAGTGAAATAGTGGCATTATCAAGAGAAGAGGGACACATCCTGTTTGCCGATTCAGGAGAAGTGACCCTCTCCCCTGATCCGACGTTTCTCGCTAAAAACGAATTACCCACCAAAAGATGGGGCCCTTGGAGAATATGCCCCCTGAAGGAGGATGTCTCTCTATGTCCAGTAGAGAGTCTCAAGGTCTATCTTCGCAGAACTTCGAACTTTGGTGGAGGCCAACTCTTCAAAGGAGAAACATCGGGCAGCGACCTGTCACTGAAACAATTAAGAGCGAAAATCACCTACTTCATTCGCAGAGCGGATCCGAACAGTACACCCGCTGGTCATGATCCTAGAAAAGTGGCTTCTTCTCTGAACTTCTTTCAGAGCATGGACTTTGAAAGCCTTAAAAACTTTACGGGCTGGAAGTCCTCGCGAGTTTTCTTTAAACATTATGCGAAACAAGTGCACGAAGTCAAACATTTTGTGGTAGCCGCAGGTAGTGTTATGAAACCTGCACCTAACTCTGCGTAGAACAGTGAGTTACTTGGGACTCTAACTCTTCGGGTGCCTATGTTGACCCTCGAGCGATTCATAGTGATGTCAAAAAACACTTAGTGCTTTTATAACTGTTCTTATCCCAGGTGAAATGTCATAGTGTCACACAAGTGCCGCATGCCTTGAGCATGATGTGTTGTTTAAAGACTTGCGTTCCTCGAGAACGAGTACCTACTAATCCTGAAATTCCTTTTCAGATTCAAGAGCAAGCCTTTATTTCTATGTACATTATTATTACTGTAAATGAACTTTACTTTTGCTGTAAATTATTTAATTTCTGCATTGTGAAATAAAATTTCTATTTTATTACTTATGCGTCTCTTTCAGCTCCTACCTACTATGAAATACATACTGTCATAGTTTTATTTATTCCTCCTTTCTTATGGTCATGAAGAATTTAAGATGTCTAATCCTAAATTATATTCACCCTGTCTCAGTAAGGTTCCTACACGAATACTTACTTCTGATAACCAAGAGATGAACTCTATACACAGTGCCCAACCACCACTGGTCTATTTAGAATGTTCCTATACAAATATCAAACATTCTGCTTCATCTCTAAGTTCTTCAAGTTCTTCTGTCAGGATGAATAGCCCTTCAATACCACTTTGACGTCGGCATAGCCCATGGGAACTTCCTACCAATGGGGGGCAGGATACTTCGTTCCTATGGTTCTTTACCTAAGATTACTTTGCTGTTTTGTCAATGCCCAGGCACTTAACACTGGGGGAAAAATCTACCACGATACATTGATTCTCTGGTACTCTTCCATCAGGACGCCATGGCTTGAGCCCAAAAAACGGATTTTGAGCGAAGCGAAAAATCTATTTTTGGGTGAGATAGCCATGGCGTCCTGATGGACCCTCCCTACTACTTTGTCCAGTTTTGTTCCCACCCTACACAATTGTATCATGGTGATGGGCAGCAACTGGCTTCAGGATGAAGACGGGCGTGACGTCATCAGAGCAATGGCGTCCGTTTGTTTACGTCTCGAGTATCAGTAGTAGCCACGAGTGAGATTAGCTGTGGAACGGCTCCCAGCTATTCTCAGCCCTTACACACCGAAGCATTAACTCTGTTCGGGGTGAAGATAGCTATGTGGCACGTTCAGACATGCGTGTCCCCTGTTGTATTACGATGTCTTAAAGGGAAACCTTTGAGATACTCGCTCCAGAAGTTAGAATTCTGTGATAACCTGTGGTTAAATTCTCTGGGAATATCTTAGTAGTCTTATACCCAAGGAAGCTACCAAACAGGAACCTTCCATCAGGACGCCATGGCTATCTCACCCAAAAATAGATTTTTCGCTTCGCTCAAAATCCGTTTATTACTAGCAACTGTTCTCGTCACTAGCAACTTTTTCATTACTAGCTACCTTTTCATTACTAGCAACTGTTCTCATCACTAGTTACTGTTTTTTGTTACTACCAAATGTTCTTACGACTAGCAACTCTTTTCATTACTAGCAACTGTTCTTATCACTAGCAACTGTTTTATATTGCTAGCAACTGTTCTTATCACTAGTAACTGTTCTTATTGCTAGCAGTAGTTTTTATTACTAGCAACTGTTCTTATCACCAGCAACTGATCTTTATTACTAGCAACTGTTTTAATACTAGCAACAGTTTATATCATGCAGCTGTTTTTATTACTTATCATGTAACTGTTATTTTACTAGCTACCTTTATGAGTAGCAACTGTTCTTATCACACAGCTATTTTTATTACTAGCAACTTTTTTATCAAAAGCAACTGTTTTTATAACTAGCAACTGTTCTTATTACTAGCAACTGTTTTTATTACTAGCAACTGTTTTTATTACTAGCAACTGTTTTTATTACTAGCAACTATTCTTACCAGTAGCAGCATTTTTCATCAGTATTAACTGTTTTTATTACTAACAACCATTTTTATTAATAGCAACTTTTTTTTATCACTAGCAACTGTTTTATGAGTAACAAATGTTTTCTATTACTAGCAACTGTTCTTATCACTAGCAGCTGTTTTTCTTACTGGCAACTGTTTCAATTACTAGCAACTGTTCTTATCCCTAGCAACTGATTTTATATCAGTGGCAATTGTTTTGATTAATAGCAACTGTTTTCAACGCTAGCAACAGCTTTTTTGAGTAAAATTTTATCAGTAGCAACTGTTTTTATCAATAGCAACTGCTTTTATGAGTAACATTTTATCAGTAGCAACTGCTTTTATGAACAACATTTTATCAGTAGCAACTGCTTTTATGAGTAACATTTTATCAGTAGCAACTGTGTTTATCAGTAGCAACTGTGTTTATCAGTAGCAACTGCTTTTATGAGCAACATTTTATCAGTAGCAACTGTTTTTATGAGTAACATTTTATCAGTAGCAACTGTTTTTATCAATAGCAACTGTTTTTATCAGTAGCAACTGTCCCAAAGGAATAACGGACATTCGTTACTCGGCAGATCCGCCGAGATGGAATTCCATAGCATGAATGAGTCCGACCAGTACCGAATGGCGACGCAGGAATGTCCAGTCGACCTGCCGCCTCCTCCAAACTACCACAGATGGCGAAGCTTCTTCTTAACCCTTTACATGCAGGTGAGTTTCTTTCTCCTCCACCGTTTCGATTCTAGGGCCGTCAAAAATGAAGTGGTCCGCAAATTACATTGTTGAATTACGATATAAGGTTAAGAAGTATCTTTTATCTATTGCCTTAATAGATTTGAAGTAATCAGAGAAAACTAGCTCGTTATTGATGACCGTTAGTTTGCAGAACCTCTCCATCAAATAATAGATTGATCGTCGCTCGTATGCAGTAGAGAAGAGGGAAAGGGTATTGCATTTGTTGCACAATCTCCTAGAGATCAGCCACAGAACCAAAGATGGCCAGCCAATGGATGCTGATGACTCCACAGATAGAATTATATGCCTCCAAACACTGGCCCCCTCCCCCGCCAATTCCCTTCCCTAGCTCATACGTATGGAGCATTTGAGACAATACGAAAGACTATCAGACTTTGAGAGGGGATCAAATTACCAACATTCGTATAATGAGCAAGAGTCATTTCCTATAGATTATCACAGTCACTCGCAATACGCACACAACTCACGTCGTCTGATATTTTTTGGCTAATTGCCTGTCCTCTACTTCTGTTCGCCAAAATCACAGCCCGATAAACTCTATATCTCACTCGCTAGGAATATTTGTCCTTACAACAAACCCTTGCAACTCACACTGGACACTTGAGGATTGTTTCCATATTTATTTACTCTATTATTCCAGTTACAACTTCGCCCGTTTCCTCGAGCTTGTGTGAGGTGGAAGAACCCTTCTCTCTGTCAACACACACACATGAAAAAGACCATCTCAAAGCTTGAAAGTGTTTCTATTCCTACTGACTTAGACATGATCTATGACTCCTTTAGAAGGTATGCCACAGCCCATTTTCGACTTAGCAAAGTCTTAAAGGTACTCTTAAAGTAGTTTCACTTGGGATAACATGGCCCAGCACAAGAGCTTGGGAAGTCATTCGCAGCTAAGATACAACGACGGGATACTACAGCAGTTCCTCTGTGAAGTACAATTTTTAATTAGTTGGATAGCAAGATGGAAGAAAAGAAGTTGGTAGGATATAAAGGTGATGTAGGACGATGAAATGTGGGACGATTTAGAGCCTGAAGTGAAAATGTGAAGATATTTTAGTCATTCCTACAGTGTAGCATGTCAGGCGCGCTGATGGCACCAATCATCTCTTAATTTTGTCATTAACACTCTGAGGATCCGTTATCTATTTTATCTATTCATACAACTATATAGAAAATTTATTCAGCTATCCAAAGCACTTTATAATTTCTTTCTACCTTTATTCCTTTGTCAGTTACGATACAAAATGACAACATAAAGTTGACATGTGACGTCATTGCCCACCGTAAAAAAAGGTTTGCAAGTCACGAGCCTGACTGATTTTGTCACGACCGGGGTCAACAGTGGGTTAAGTGGTCTATAACTTCTGCCATTTAATGATCCGATGTTTTTCTCAGGTAATTAGCAGTGAAGAAGATGAGAAGCGAAATTTCAAGCACAAAGACTGGGACTTTTGCGTCATCCATTCGAAGCACGAGACTGACCAGCAGACAGCCAAAAGCTTTATAAGATTACTAGAGACGACCTTGGGAATATTTGGTAATATACAATGACAGTGTTCTTATTATCTTAAAATTTCATAATACAATTTTCCATGAAGTATTCAAAATTTCTGGTGCAAAACTGTAAATTGTTGGTAAATGGTAGTATTCACATTTCTTGACACAGAACTCTAATTCTTTTATAGCATATTCTGAGAAATATACTCAGCTTTTGGCATGGTGTTGTAAAGTTTTAAATACGCATTATACAATTTATGCACGAATGCAAATCAGAGCGACACCTGTTCTGGCCAAAAAATTGTGAAATTTTGGTTAAATTTTCAAAACTTGTTATGGTCTTCCAAAGTTGCAAATATGCGTTTAATAATTCATGCACGAATGCAAATACAAGTAACGCCTACTCTAGTCGCCAAAAGATGCCAGAAAGCTTACTCATATGACACCACCTTAAGGACACCAAACTCCTTCAGGTACTTGTAACGGAGACGTCGCGCTTGGAGAGAACACTCTCCAAGCAGCCACGACGATGATCCAGAAGAGCAACAAAGTGTTTGTTCTTGCCACCAGACATCTAGAGAGCCAGTCGGTTCCAAAATACGTCTTCCACGTAAGTCCCTTTGTGTTTCAAATACTGTAGTCCCAAATGCTTTTCACTTTTAGAAATATCTCAGTAAAATGCAAGAAGTGTTAAAGACTTGTAAAATCGACAATCTCATTCTGACATTTTTTGTTTCCTTCTGCTCTGCTAATTAATTCTGTAAGATTGGATTTGTATCTGGATGACATCAAATTCATTAGCCAGAATTAGAATAAAATCCCTGACAAGAATTGAAATAAATCTTTCCCAAGTAATTTGACAATAGATATCCTGTGGAAGCTTCAAATATCCACACTGATGTGATCAAAGCCAAACTTTACATGGAACTGACCTCTAGTGACAATGAACCAAGTGGACCTAATTCTTTCTATTTCTTCCCCAACTTAATATTCATTCCACATTTCAGTCTGCTTTGATGCAAGAACTCCAGAGGCCTAACTGGCGTCGTAAGATAATTCCTCTCCACCCGCGTGGACCCAAGTACACGCCCCTCTTCCTGGCCAACATAGAAGGGTTGTCCATTGGAAACGACTCGCGTGTGGTAGAACTTGTAAGTGCTGCTGTAGTTTCTCGCTTTGCCAGTATACTAAATTAACTAAGACTGTCTCAACTATTTATATTAGTCAATATCCTGTCTGGGGAGAAACGTATAAAAGCTTTATCATCCGTGAAGGTGCAACTTGAAGCTAACGAGTTTCATTCTTGTAAAAATATTTATTGTTGCCAACACATAATATTTCTATTCCTCGTACTAACTTAAAACCTTACCTTTTGACTCCTTGAATTAGATAAAATGCTAACTTATATCAAACCATAGCTATTAAACCTTAATTTTTGTTTAATAATATTAAGCCGACATGGCATTCAAGCCCAAAATAACTTTTGATATAATTAATAACCTGGATTTTATAGCAGTTACTATACAATGAGTTTAAGAGATATTTTGAGAATGTTTTTCAACGTGGGAAAAAGTTACAAATTACTAATCTTTAAACGTTATATAGCTGCCATTTTGAAATCAAGATATCCACCTCTTCAATGTAAGCAAACATTTAAAAGACCAAGAAATATATGAATCACATTGTTTTTATATGGTAACGTTGCACCTTATTACTGGACCCTGGCACCACACACAACGCATTTTTGCTATCATTGCCAAGAACCCATTTCTAGGGATTTTTTAATGCTAAGCCGTCACAATATCATAATCATTTCAGAAAACAAAGCAGTGTAATGGAGAGATTTATGAGATGCCATTTATGTAAATTGTTTGTTTTTTTTGTAAAGAACATAACAAAATGACTGTGATGGTCCTGTAGAGAGTAGGGTTCCCCTGCTGTATAGGACCAGAAAAACAGCCCTTAAAGTAAAGTAAATCCACTCTACCTTTAACTGTGGTGAGGGAAAACAAAGACATCAATATTGTACACCAACGAAAACCACATCGAACACAGCCGTTTAGAAATATATCTAAAAAAGACTGTCTTTGCAGGTATCAGGAGTCATCCACCTGGAGGAGCAGATGCAAGTCCGGGCCAGGAGGGACCGCGCTCAATTGGCCTTCAGCAACAAGCTGAGAGAACTGCGGCAACATCGCATCCAGGAGATCCGGGAGGTCATCTCCGGACTCAGAAGGGAATACGGCGACGACTACGATCCAAACGAACAAGTTACGGAGGTGAATTTCCTTTGGTAAAGATCTTGGAGTTGAGAATGAAATATCAGTCAAACACTTCAGCTCGTTAAACCCCACACAGATCAGAATGTCTACTGATTGAACTCTCTGCTCTAGACATTCTTGCCTCAGTAGTCTTCTTCTGATTTCAATAGTCTTATTTTCCAGCTGATAGCTGTTAATTTATACTGAAATTTAGAGATAAATCTTCAATCTACTTTTCCATAATCAGTAAATAGCACAGCAATATACAGGTATTAAAGATGGCCAAAGCACATGAAAGACTTAGATGTTGTGTTCGTTTATCATCATCATCTCCTCCTATGCCTATTGACGCAAAGGGCCTCAGTTAGATTTTGCCAGTCCTCTCTAGCTTGAGCTTTTAAATCAGTACTTCTCCATTCATCATCTCCTATTTCACACTTCATAGTCCTCCGCCATGTAAGCCTGGGTCTCCCAACTCTTCTAGTGTCTTGTGAAGCTCAGTTGAAAGTTTGAACTAATCTCTCTTGGGGAGTGCGAAGAGTAACAATAAATTAGCCATTAAAATGGTCACTAAAGACCTCTTGTTTCCAAGTTTGGGAATTAGGGACATAACTTAGTATTCATTGTATTGTCAAAATTAATTAGGATTTCAGCTCTTGCTGTGTTTGGAGGCTGGGCTATGCTAGTATGAGTTACGTTGGGCTCCCTACAAATATATACGAATGTTGCACAAAAAATGATATTTTAATTATAAAATAAATTTTTGAATATACTTACCCGGTGAATATATAATAGCTGAGCCTCCGGCGGCTCGACAGAAAAACACACAAAAACTCGCGAGCGATCGCTATGAAGGTTGCGGGTGTGCCCACTAGCGCCAACTATCGGCCAGATACCGCATATACATGTAAACAGACCCAATTTTTCTCATCCCGCTGGGTCTCTATCGGGGAGGAAGGGGGGGCCTTTAATTTATATATTCACCGGGTAAGTATATTCAAAAATTTATTTTATAATTAAAATATCATTTTTAAATATCTAACTTAGCCGGTGAATATATAATAGCTGATTCACACCCATGGTGGTGGGTAGAGACCAGAGTTAATTAAGTTTACAGCGTATATGCTTAGAGTTTTTGACAGTTATATCATAACAAAATCCAAATATATAAAGGTACCTGGTAAGGAAGTTGACTTAGACGATTACTCTGCCTTATTAGTCTGTCTTCCTCACGAAGCCCAGCGATCCTCTTAGGATGCTGAAAGACTCCCAGGAGCTGAAGTATTAAGGGCTGCAACCCATACAACAGGACCTCATCAAACCCCTAATCTGGGCGCTCTCAAGAAATGACTTTGACCACCCGCCAAATCAACCAGGATGCGGAAGGCTTCTTAGCCTTCCGTACAACCCAAAAAACAATATTAAAAACATTTCAAGAGACAGATTAAAAAGGATATTGGAATTAGGGTAATGTAGTGGTAGAACCCTCACCCACTACTGCACTCGCTGCAACGAATGGACCCAGTGTGTAGCAGTCCTCGTAAAGAGTCTGGACATCTTTTAAGTAAAATGATGCGAACACTGACTTGCTTCTCCAAAAAGTCGCGTCCATAATACTTTGCAG
Organism: Palaemon carinicauda; assembly: GCF_036898095.1. Taxonomy (NCBI): domain Eukaryota; kingdom Metazoa; phylum Arthropoda; class Malacostraca; order Decapoda; family Palaemonidae; genus Palaemon; species Palaemon carinicauda. The sequence continues at coordinate 76,103,138 of NC_090758.1, forward strand.
AGATCTATTTTGCTTGAAGGCCACGGAGGTTGCTATAGCTCTAACTTCGTGCGTCTTAACCTTAAGCAAACATCGGTCTTTCTCATTCAAGTGAGAATGAGCTTCTCGTATTAAAAATCTGATAAAATATGACAAAGCATTCTTTGACATAGGCAATGATGGTTTCTTAACTGAGCACCATAATGCCTCAGATTTACCTCGTAATGACTTAGTACGAGCTAAATAGAACTTAAGAGCTCTAACAGGACATAATACTCTTTCCAGTTCGTTGCCTACGATCTCTGATAAGCAAGGAATATCAAAAGATTTAGGCCAAGGACGAGAAGGCAGTTCATTTTTGGCCAGGAAACCAAGTTGAAGTGAACAAGTGGCTTTTTCTGTAGAAAAGCCGATGTTCTTACTGAAGGCATGAAGTTCACTGACCCTTTTAGCCGAAGCCAAGCACACTAGGAAAAGTGTCTTGAGGGTGAGATCCTTCAGGGAGGCTGAATGTAATGGCTCAAACCTGTCTGACATGAGGAACCTTAGGACCACGTCTAAGTTCCATCCAGGAGTTGCCAAACGACGTTCCTTAGAGGTCTCGAAAGACTTAAGGAGATCTTGGAGATCTTTATTGTGGAAAGATCTAAGCCTCTATGTCGAAAGACCGAAGCCAACATGCTCCTGTAGCCCTTAATCGTGGGAGCTGATAGGGAGCGAACCTTTCTCAGATGTAAAAGAAAATCTGCGATTTGGGCTACAGAGGTACTGGACGAGGACACAGATGCTGACTTGCACCAGTCTCGAAAGACTTCCCACTTCGACTGGTATACTCTAATGGTAGAAGCTCTCCTCGCTCTTGCAATCGCACTGGCTGCCTCCTTCGAAAAGCCTCGAGCTCTTGAGAGTCTTTCGATAGTCTGAAGGAAGTCAGACGAAGAGCGGGGAGGCTTTGATGGACATTCTTTACGTGGGGCTGACGTAACAGATCTACCCTTAGAGGAAGACTTCTTGGAAAGTCTACCAGCCATTGAAGTACCTCGGTGAACCACTCTCTCGCGGGCCAGAGGGTAGCAACCAACGTCAACCTTGTCCCTTCGTGAGAGGCGAACTTCTGCAGTACCTTGTTGACTATCTTGAATGGTGGGAATGCATATAAGTCCAGAAGAGACCAATCCAGTAGAAACGCGTCTATGTGGATTGCTTCTGTATCTAGGACTAGAGAGCAATAGATTGGTAACCTTTTGGTCAACGAGGAGGCAAAGAGGTCTATGGTGGGTTGACCCCAAGTAGCCCAAAGACTCTTGCCCACGTCCTTGTGGAGGGTCCATTCCGTGGGTATCACCTGACCCCTCCGACTGAGACAGTCTGCCAAGACGTTCAAGTCCCCCTGGATGAATCTCGTCAACAGGGAGATGCCTCGATTTCTTGACCATATGAGAAGGTCCCTTGCGATCTCGAGCAGCGTGAAGGAGTGTGTGCCTCCTTGCTTGGAGATGTACGCCAAAGCTGTGGTGTTGTCTGAGTTGACCTCTACCACTTAGTTTCGAAGAAAGCTTTCGAATATCATCAAGGCCAAGTGGACTGCTAATAGCTCCTTGCCGTTGATGTGCATGCTCTTCTGACTTGAGGTCCACAGACCCGAGCATTCCCGACCGTCCAGGGTCGTACCCCAACCCAAATCCGACGCGTCTGAGAACAACACGTGGTTTGGGTTCTTGACTGCTAGGGATAGTTCCTCTCTCAGACTGATATTGCTGTCCCACCATTTCAGGCATGCCTTTACTGGTTCGGAGACTGGGAATGATACCGCCTCTAACGTCTTGTCCTAGTTCCAGTGAGAGGCTAGGTGGAACCGGAGAGGCAGAAGGTGTAGTCTCCCTGGTGAGACAAACTGCTCCAGGGATGAGAGAGTCCCTACGAGACTGTTCCAACTCCTGACTGAACAAACGTTCTCTTTTCAGCATTAGTTGGACTTCGAGCATGGCTTGTTCTATTCGGGTGGCAGACGGAAAAGCCCTAAAAAAAAAACTGGACTGTGAATCTCCATCCCCAAATATAGAATAATCTGGGATGGGATCAGTTGGGACTTTTAGGTTGACCAAAAGTCCCAACTCCCTGGCCAGACTCAACGTCCAATGTAGATCCTGCAGACAGCGAAGACTGGACGATGCTCTGAGAAGCCAGTCGTCCAAGTACAGGGAGGCTCGGATCCCCGATAGATGGAGGGATTTGCCACATTCCTCATGAGCCTCGTAAACACGAGAGGAGCAGGACTGAGGCCAAAGCACAGGGCTCGAAACTGGTACCCCACATTCCTGTAAACAAACCTCAGAAACGGTTGGGAATCCGGGTGTATAGGAATGTGGAAGTATGCCTCCTGAAGGTCGAGAGAGACCATCCAGTCGCCTTCCATTAATGCTGTCAAGACAGCCTGGTAGACTTCATCGTGAAGTTTGTCTTGACAATGAACACAAGAGCGCACTTGCCTCTTACGTACTCCTGCAGTGAACATGGCTGCCAGATCATTGGAGCCATCCCTGAGGGACTTGTTCCTGCAGAGAACGTGGCTGTCAGATCATTGGAGCCATCCCTGAAAGCCTTGTTTATGCATGACATAATTGTACAGCAAAACTTCAAACGCTCGAAAAAAACTCCTAACAGGAGATGGTCTAGCTCTGAAGTCGACCATAAAATCTTGGAGCGTCTCATGGCCAGGCGCCAGGGAGAGGCTATGAGGTTTGAGAAGTCTATCTGGGCAGAGGCAGGAACTCCCAAGCCGAGAACTTCTCCCGTGTCATATCAGACTCTCGCTCTATAAGCCAGCTTAAAAGTAGGGAAAGCAAAGGCTGTCTCCCCCAAACTCCTCCTGGTGATTAACCAGTCGCCTAGCAAACGTAAAGCTCTTTTAGAAGAGCGAGAGAGCACTAGCTTAGAAAACAACGGCTTCGAAGTAGCTAGGCCTAGTGTAACTCTGACGTTTAGGCGAACGAGGAGCAGCAGTTACAAAAAGATCCGGACAAAGATCCTTAAAAATCAGCATGATTTATTTAAAGTCCATAGAGGGCTGAGCAGCTTTAGGCTCCTCTCCGTCTGACAGAGTCCTCAAGGGAATATCAGTAGGAGGGGGATCAGCAACTTCCTCATCTGAAGGAACCTTGTCCGACAATTGCCGAGTCTCAAGCAAGGGAGAGACCTGCCGTGGTGGCAATGCTTGACAAGCAGAGTCCACACGCAAAGGAGCAACAGTAGCAGTCAAGGACGCTATGTCATGTAACTGCTTAAAGGACTGACCAGTAACAACAACAGGTGCGGGAGGACGTTCGACGTCAACTCGAGACTGCCTTGACTGCTTAGACTGAGCAGTCAAAACAACTCTTGACTGCGGTGCTTGACGCTCAACGTCAAAACAAGTCAACTATGCTGGTTGGTGAACGTCCTGAACGTCAACAAGAGCAAGCGGCAGCGGCTGAACGTCCACAAGCGGCTGAGAGTCAACACGGGACTGCATCGAGTGAGGCTCTACAAAACACGATTGACGTGACTTTGTAACGTCAATGTCAACAGGATGAGCAAAGGCTCGTTTGGGCGGCTGACGGCCAGGATCTCGATCAGCTAAGCGGCGAGGATCATCGTGAACCTGCTCAACAGAAGAGTCCTCCATAAGAGAGGCAAGCTTATTCTGCATGTCTTGCCGTACAACCCATTTAGGATCAACGGGAATGGTTGCGGTAAGAGACGAGGGTAACGTCTGTGACTGCAAAACCTTGCCTACAAAAAGACTCTCGGAGCCTGTGTTACGTTTTTGTTTAGGCGGCGAGCAGTCTTCCGATGACTGCATAGGGTCAGAGCTGTCCTAATGGTTACAACCAGGATGCTGGACCTGTCCTGAAAGGACTGACTTTCGCTTAAAGGGCCTCGAAACCTTGCTCCACGGTTTCTTACGCGAAAAGCCTTCGGATGACGAGGAGAAAATCGTCTCGCTCGTCTTATGGTAGAGGCGGTGTTGATGAGACACGCCTGAAACCATAGAGGGAACGTCTGTTCGCTGATCAAGTCCTCTCGAACCCATAAGTCGTACGACATTACTTCTCCCCTGGGCTTGGGAGCTTGCAAGAGGTCTCGGACTAGGCGAACGACAGGCACGAACAGACGAACCCTCGGTCGCAACACTGATAACACTTTGCGCAATTATCACTTTATCACTACGATTTTCTGTTTTGCACTTACTTCACTGAAATCGAATTTTTCAACAATTCACATTAGGTATGAATAAAACTGATTTCTACCTGAAGCACGCAATTCTACCCTCATCAAAAGGTTATAATTGCGAAATAAGTCGTATAATGTAAGCACATTAACACAAGCAAAAAAACAGTAAACATATATTAAGATAAAAAGAACAGTGGCTGGGAAGGAGACTAAACACTAGTTCATTCAAAACTACGTTTTCAATCTCTCACCGTACAGTGCCTTGGGACGAGAATAAAAACTAAAAACGTTTTATCCTTTCTCCCCGTACAGAGACTAGGGACGAGAGTAAAAAACTGACTCGAGAACAACGTTACTCGCTTGGGACGAGAATAAAGATCGGAACGTTCTCTCTTCCTTTCTCTCTCTCCGTCTCTCTCTCTCTCTCTCTTTCTCTCTCTCTTGATTTCGCACCGAAGAGAAAAGCCCACTTACCTTTAGTCAATAAACAGGTTATTTGACCAAAGGAAAAAACTGAAAGGTTTTTCAATTAACAAGTTCCTTTAAAATAGTATTTAAAACATTTAAGTTTGAAAGAAGAATGAACAAAACGTCAGAATCGATTTACTCTTTCTGCAAAGTGAAACCGTGATTCTCTCTCTCTCTATCGTAACGATAGAGCGCAAACTGCGTAGCATAAATAAACTAAACGTTAGTTCATCTTTGAAACAGTACGAAGACTAGTCAAAGAAAATCTTTCATAAAATATTCAATTAATAAGTTTTAAATCATTTGCTCCGTAAAAGTTATTTACGATTGAAAGGGCTCAACGTTGTTTAACTTCGGTTTCCAAGTTAGGACCGCCTACTCTCGGATTAGAGGAGGAATAGGAAAGGTCGCATATAAACAAATCATTAAAATCTATCTTGATGTTTATTATAAATGGAAAGCTAATCGAAGAGGCCTAATAAAGGCGGTTGAGATATAAAATATATAGAGGAAAATCTATAATTAACAACAACAATTTATAACGTGATAAGATAATTGCTAAAAGCCTAAAACACACTTCCGTACTAAGGGAAGGGTCGGCCATTTAAAAGTCAAAGAAAGTCCAAAAAACAATCCAAAGTCATCAAAAATTAAATCTATCCAAAAACGAGTTCAAGATTTAAGTTGAAGATAAAACACCTGCACTGCGAAAGCTCAAACCAAAAGGAAGTACTTCACCAAATATGTTGAGAAAACTTCAGGTTATACAGCGAGTATTGATACGTCTTGTCGTTAAGGCCGACAGAGAAAAATTGGGTCTGTTTACATGTATATGCGGTATCTGGCCGATAGTTGGCGCTAGTGGGCACACCCGCAACCTTCATAGCGATCGCTCGCGAGTTTTTGTGTGTTTTTCTGTCGAGCTGCCGGAGGCTCAGCTATTATATATTCACCGGCTAAGTTAAATATTTAAAAATATAGTAGTTACTTTAGAGTCCACTACTACTGGCCATTTATACTTTTTTATATTTGATATGGTGCCAGTTACTTAGGTACAAAGATCTAAGTAGGTGACTAAACTGATGTATTCCTCACAGTTACTAAGAAGGGCTACGTAAAACAACAACTGGACATACAGTTCGATGACAACGCGACTGTGGTCCCCTTTTTACAAAGTTGCCACATTGACCAGATAACGATTTATTTCTCCGTGACGTTATTTAAAACAAGTATAATACTTTACTGAACCCAAAAACCCCTCAGGCAAGTGCAGCAGCCATTCAAATCCTTGATAATCTGTGAAGGGTTTCAACCACAACACATTACATTTCTCAGAATCATGCACAACTATATTCTATTTTAATGTTAACAGATACTCTTATACATACCAGTTTGTATAGGCCTCACTGTTTATTTATTCATTTGTTTGTATATTTATTGTTATATTGTATGTAAAATTGACCAGTTCCTGATATATACAGACTGGAAGCTTCATTAACATCTGTTAGCACATTAAAAACTTCCTCTTGTAATCATGGCAGCTTATAATCAAAATAGATTTGAACTTTCACCAGACGCTGCAATCGATCGAGGCCATCATGCTGGACGACACCGCTCCTTCGAGCGGCAGCGGCAGACAGGTCATCAACATGTCGGGATGTCAGGGCGTGTCTGTCGGGCCTTCGTTCCACTTCTACGGGAGCCAGAGGGGCAACGATGACCCGCCAGATTTCGAATGATGTCGGTTTGAGTCTAAATAAAGTGTCCTCAGCTCGGTTTTTGTGTCATATTCCTAATAGATAGATGAGTACTTGAGTGGGTGGAAGGGACTAATAGATAGATGAGTACTTGAGTGGGTGGAAGGGACTAATAGATAGATGAGTACTTGAGTGGGTGGAAGGGACTAATAGATAGATGAGTACTTGAGTGGGTGGAAGGGACTAATAGATAGATGAGTACTTGAGTGGGTGGAAGGGACTAATAGATAGATGAGTACTTGAGTGGGTGGAAGGGACTAATAGATAGATGAGTACATGAGTGGGTGGAAGGGACTAATAGATAGATGAGTACTTGAGTGGGTGGAAGGGACTAATAGATAGATGAGTACTTGAGTGGGTGGAAGGGACTAATAGATAGATGAGTACTTGAGTGGGTGGAAGGGACTAATAGATAGATGAGTACTTGAGTGGGTGGAAGGGACTAATAGATAGATGATTACTTGAGTGGGTGGAAGGGATTTTTATTTTCACTGGTGTACCCCTAGCTATCCTTTTGAAGAAAAACTGCGAAAAAAAGAAAAACTGCGAAAAAAGCGCCCACAAAATCAACCAAACTGTAGCCATAAGCTGCAATCGAAGGAATGAGAAGCGGGAACCTATTGAGGCACTGGAATGTGATAGGATGTGTAACGGCTCCTTACTTATCCTACCCCTTAGTAGACTAGACTGGGAAAGGTCTGTTTGGGGTGCAGATATCTTTGGTTATCTTAGGGTACGTCCCTGATTATACACGATATCTTCGGATAGTCGTTTCCGAGGGTTGGAACCGTGTGATACCTGACGGTATTTCTCTTGTAATATCAATCGCAGAAATATTATACTGCAGAAGTTGCAAGAAGGAACTGCCATCAGAACGACATGGCTATCTCACCCAAAAATAGATTTTTCCTTCTTCAAAATCCCTTTTTTAGTAGCCAAGCTACAACTATGGTTGTAAAGCAGGATGCTATAAGCTCAAGGGCTCCAACAGAAGAAAATAGCCCACTGAGAAAATAAGGAAACAGATAGAATAGTGTGCCCGAGTGTACCCTCAAGCAGGAGAACTCTAACCCATGACAGTGGAAGACCATGGTACAGAGGCCATGGTGCTACCCAAGACTAGAAAACAATGGTTTGATTTTAGAGTGTCCTAGATGAGCTGCTTACTATAGATAAGACTCTTCAACCCTTACCAAGAGGAAAGTGGCCACTGAACAATTACAGTCTTGTCTACAGGCATAAAAGAGTAATAATATAAACAGTAAGCAGTTAAAATTGATACTACTACTAGTCCTACTGTTTCTACCACTGCTAGACTACTAGACGTTATATCCCAGGGGATGAGTGGCCCCAAAACAAACATCCTCGGTACGATTGAGGTGGCCTACTGAAAACGTCCCTACCTAACAATCTGCCCGATTGGGCTTCGAGTCCTGTTCAAGCTAGATGTTTCTAGTAACGTCTGCAACCTCACCATCCTTGCGAGCTAAGGATGGTGAGTTTGGTGGAGCCTGTAGGTCTACTTGCTGAGTCATCAGCAGCCATTGCCTGGCTCTCCCTGGTCCTAGCTTTGGGGGGAGAGGGGGGCTCGGGCACTGATCATGTATGATCAATCTCTTGGGCAATGGCACTGTCCTTTATCTCTGCCATTCATGGTTGTTACTACTATAAAGAATAAAAATATTAATAACAAAATGATATTATTTCCATGATACAGTTATAGTAACAATATCTCAGTGGTCGTATTAGAATTAGAATTTTTTTGACATTATGACATAATATATTCATTCAATATTTGTAGTCAAAAAGGGATTTTGACGAAGGAAAAATCTATTTCTGGGGAGATACCTGTGACGCCCGGTGAAAAGGGTCCTTCTTTACACTTTTCTGATATAAATCTTCCAAATATACCAGAGAAAGATAAAAGCATGGAATGCAGAGGTTACTACCCTCGCGTGAGCACCTTGTGGGTGTCGTGTATACAGCAGTGGCGTGTGAAAACCTCTATTCACAGGCTGTCTTCCATTTAGATAATTCCTTCATCAAAGGGAATGGCCGTAACAGAGGCCCTAAAAACCACACTTGGACCACGCCACCGACACCTAACACACGCGCCCTCTGTAGTCAAAATATTCTGCGTCATGTACTGTACGAGTTTGATTACTGTACATACCAAAAATACAGAAAATACAGGCTCTGACATAGTAACTTTACTATATAGTGTACATTACAGCAGTTTGTTTATCTTTCTCAGCAGATAGACCTATTGGCTTCCCCAAACGCACCTTCCTTAGCTCACGAGGATGGTGAGGTTGCAGCGACCTAAGGAACTGACGAATTTGAGCGGGACTCGATGCACAGTCTGGCAATCACCAGGCAAAGAGGCTACACCAGGCCACCACAAGAATAGTTGGCTGAAAGCATTTTTTTATAGGAAAAAAATACTTCTTGGCATATCAAAAGAATACTGCTGTTCTAATGCTCTTTAATGTTGACTACTTCTCTCCCCTGAAACTTGTACAATGAATACAGGACTGTAGTATGAAAAATACAGTGATTAATAAAAGAAACTCTCCTAAGAACAAAAATAGAACAGTTTAAAAAAACTACCGAGTGAATGAAATTCAAACACAGTTACAAGTATAATTTAATAAAATTTCTAAAATACAATCTTATCAATGCATGAAAAATACAATTAAATAATGTTATATTTAAATAATTCAACAGACTTGTGGGAAAGTAAATATGAAAACCAAATATTCTAATATACAAATAAATTCTGTAAAGACTGAATGAGAAGATTTAACAGAGAAAGTATCATCTTAATAACTAGGGCCCCATTTGGTTCTGTTACCATTTTGAAGTCAAATCTATAGGTTACAGATGCAAACTCAATTGTAAATTGCAAGCGCCACCTGGCTGAGGATTCGAAAATGTACATCTTGCGGCTATTGAGGGTAAGGAAGGACGGACCCCTATGTAAATGGTATGTCACTGCTAAGTAATTCTCTTATCTAAACCTGTGCATTTAATAGTTTTATTATGACGAAAGCACCTGTAAGGTGGAGACAAATGAGAGAAAAGGGGACTTGTGAGATTTGCCATATTATTAACCCTTTTACCCCCAGGCTATCTGGAACTTTCCAACGCTTAACCCCCAGACGTTTTTTTTTTTAAGCACATTTTGCAATATATATTTTTTAAATTGCTCTAACAGCCTTAATTTTTGTCATAGAGAGGTCAGGTTGGTCTCATTCTTTTGGAAAATGCCTGAAGTTTCTCACAAAGTTATCAAAAATATGCAAAAAAAAAATGTAAATAGTAGTTTTTTGCAAGGACGTACCAGTACGTCCATGGGGGTAAAGGGATGAGTTTTGTGAAATGTACCAGTATCTCCTTTGGGGATAAAAGGGTTAATACACAAGGATGATGTAAGTTCACTCATTCTAAGTGTTAAGTTTTACACTGCTGGCAATGAAGAAATCAGTAAAAAAAATGGCTTGATGGTTTGGGATGAGTAAAACGAGGCCAAAAAATATGTAGGTAGTCAACTTCATTTAAGTTCCTCAAGTGGCAACTTCAAAATATACCAAAGCTCTGTAGTATCCTTGGTGTAAAAGGCAGCCTGAAACCTCTGAATCTCGCACCTTGCTTTACCATGAGTAATATGGCAAATTTAAACTCCTTGAGCAGAGCTACACAGTTCCTAGGGAGATTGGCACAGTCTCTCTGGAGTGAAGGGATAACAAACAGCTGTTAGCAGGGAGACCATAAGAATTTTGGGGATAAAAGTACCTTTTCATAACCCTCGAGTACAGGAATCGGCAAATCCTCGCACAAATCATCAAGATTAGTTTTCCATGAAAATACTTATCCACAGTCAGGATTTACATGAGAGCCTTTTGGAAAAAGTTCCTCCACATTTCTTATGCCTAGAAGATGTCTTCCTCCAGTACGGCTACTGGTGCGGCATCGGTGGTTCAGGTAACGGCCTCGCTATACCATATGAATCGTCATATGACGATCGAGAGTACTTTTCTGAATGAATGTTTTTCCACACTCCTGGCACGTGAAAGGCCGTTCTCCGGTGTGAATCCTAATATGAATTTTGAGCTTCGATTTCTGAGAGAACGTTTTCCCACAATCGTCGCACGTGAAGGGTTTCTCTCCGGTGTGAACCTTCAGATGGCCTCGGAGATTACTTTTCTTGGCAAAAGCCTTCCCACACCTATCGCAAGTGTGGGGTTTCCGTCCGGTGTGAAACTCCATGTGTGCCGTGAGATTAGTCTTCCGGAAGAATTCTTTCTCGCAGTCAACGCACTTGAAGGCCTTCTCTCCGGTGTGAATTTTCTTATGATACTTGAGGTGGATCTTCTGGGAGAACGCTTTGTCGCAGTCGGTGCATTTGAAGGGCCGTTCTCCGGAATGAATCCTAAAGTGTCTTTCGAGATCGCTTTTCCAGGCGAACGCTTTCTTGCATTCCTGGCACATGAAAGGCTTCTCTTCGGAGTGGCCGTGACCCTCTTCCTCGCTGTCGTCCTCCTCCTTGCAAGACGGTAAATCTTCTTCACCTGCAGCTGGAATAACCAGACACTCATGTTTCACGTCAACGTCAGATTTGACGTACACCTCCGGTTCTGTCTTGATTTCTACGAATGAATCCAAAGGCAAAGAATTACGCTTTTCATCATTAGCAGATACACTGCAGTCCACCAAAGACTCGCTATCCTGATTGCTTGTAGAGAGTGATAATGGATCTTCAGCTTTATTTTTCAAAATATATTCCAACATACTCATTTTAACCTTCTGTTCTTTAAGATTGTACTCTACTTATTTCTTTCAATCACTTTACGTTGCATAACAGACTGGAGGTCGAGCTGTTTTTCCTATACCAGGAATGTCTTGGGATGCCATGGATTCACAAGACCTAGTTATTGGAATTAATTTATTCATTGCTTTCTCTGTTGTACGACGTTATTGTTGATGTCAGTGACTTAGTCTGAAAGAACTTCTGCCAATCTAAAATGTTCTACACAAATGACTTAGTCTTTCTGACTTGCACATTAGGCATTTATCTGCTTAATTTTCTATCAACTATTTCACTTTCCAATTCCTCTTTCATTGTTCATGAAGTTTTAAGTTTCCTCCTTAAGAATTTTCAACCATTTTAAGAAATAACATTCAATACAATTAATAATATTAGCTTAACATAGCTATATAAGGAAATACATTTGCTTCTAGGAGTCTGGTCTTATTCTATTCACAACCAAGGGTAACCTATTACATTTAGATAACTTTTACCTTCAATAAAGATTTACATGAAAAATTCTCACAAGTTGACAAGCCAAAATGATAGATTACTTGAAAATCGCTACACGAGAACTTGTTAATCAAATAGTCATTTCCTTACAGTACAACCCATTTTAACAACATACGTCAACTTACTGCCCAATTGATCGTTTGACCTGTTTATTTCAAACCATCTGACGTTACAAATTGATGACAGATTACTTAAAAATCATTACATGACAATTTGTTAATCAAATACAGTCAATACTTCCTTACAGTACAACCCAGTTTAACAGTGTACGTCAACTTACTGACCCATTTATTTCAAAACATTTGATGTTACAAATTGATGACAGATTACTTAAAAATCATTACATGACAATTTGTTAATCAAATACAGTCAATACTTCCTTACAGTACAACCCAGTTTAACAGTGTACGTGAACTTACTGCCAGACTGATCGTTTGACCTGTTTGTTTCAAAACATCTGACATTACAAATTGATGACAGATTACTTAAAAACCATTACATGAGAACTTGTTAATCAAATACCTGTACAGTCAATATTTCCTTACAGTACAGCCCAGTTTAAGAGCATACTTAATCACAGTACAACCCAGTTTAAAAGCGTGCGTCAACTTACTGCCAGATTGATCGTTTGACCTGTTTATTTCAAAACATTCGATGCTACAAATTGATGGAGTTCTGTTTTCGGGGGAAGTCTGAAATAAGAGAATGCGATACGCAATTAGAGAAACGGAATAACCGACAACTAAAAATTCATGTGTAACCCGCCAATGGTACGGAGACCAAATCCCGATAGGTCATAGTATCTTAAGACGTGCCCATTACGAAGTCTCTAATATGAAAGTAGAAGAGCCTCCGAAGAGACTTTTTAGCTTTGGTAAGCAGCTCTTCTAGAAGGACACTCCAAAATCAAACCATTGTTCTCTAGTCTTGGGTAGTGCCATGGCCTCTGTACCATGGTCTTCCACTGTCTTGGGTTAGAGTTCTCTTGCTTGAGGGTACACTCGGGCACACTGTTCTGTCTAGTTTTTCTTCTTCTTGCTTTGTTAAAGTTTTTATAGTTTATATAGGAAATATTTATTTCAATGTTACTATTCTTAAAATATTTAATTTTTCCATGTTTCCTTTCCTCACTGGGCTATTTTTCCTGTTGGGGCCCCGGGGCTTATAGCATCTTGCTTTTCCAACTAGGGTTGTAGCTTAGCACTTAATGATAATAATGATAATGACCTTCACTGCTCGCACACCCATCAGCTGTCCGAACTACTCGTGGTCTTTCTTCTGTTTTTCCCGCAATTTTAAATATCAGCATTTAGGAATTGTGAATTGCCTTTTGATCCTTTTAATATTTTTGTCATTTTAATTGTATCCTTTTTTTGTTTATTGTTTTTCCTTTTAAAAAAAGATGGTTATCAGTATTACAGTACTTATAACACCGACAGCTTCCTACAAGTGTGAATTAAAGCTTTTGCTTTCGTTTACAGTTTTACTCTTTATTTTTACATTACTTATTTTTCAGTTATATTTGTACTAATTAATAAACCTTTTCAGTTGTACTGTTGCTAGTAGCTAGCAGTATCTGTCATAGTTGCTAGTTTTCATAAATCATCCTTTTCAGTTGTACTGTTGCTAGTAGCTAGCAGTATGTCATCATTGCTAGTTTCACTAAAGTATTTTTCGGTCACATTAAAGAAGCAGAGACACCAATGACAGAGACAAGACTTTTCTTTGTGTTGAATTATCCTTTAGTGGACTGAGTCCTGAGTCCATTTTCAGTAATCAGGAACCTTCAACAGCCAAGCCTTCCAGCTATACCATGGCTGTCCTTCCAGTCAAACTACCAATAAAATTCATGTTACAGCTAATGTTCTACAACTACTTAAATGTGGTTCCATAAAGACCTGTTTCTCTTAGCACCAGATGGATTGTAATCTCCCGGATGCGTTCCCGGTGCCATTTCTGTGGATGTACTCACAAACCTTACGATGAGGAAGGTTCCGCGGTGACTTATGAAGAGTGTTCATTTAGTTTGTGGAGTTCTCAAAGTCCTCGGATTCACAGTAAGTATACTCCCAGTTAAAGAGCTCGACATAAGCCTGGTTGGAGATCCCAAGAAATAATGTACATTCTTATAAGAAGCAAAGGAAGTTTTCCTGTGTCTTCAGTCCTTTGCTGAGGCAGTTGATGAAAGTTAAACTTTTAAGCACACAATTCCGGTTCAAGACCCAACGTCAGGAACAGGTCATGTACTGTATCTCTTCAATAACTGTAATAACATTTTTATTTGTATGAAGGCCAATGAAATCTGAGTAGTTCCCTTTTCAACTCTAGAAAGACATAACATTTTATCAACTTGTTTCAATAGATATGCCGGTTTTGTCATAAGCGTAGTATCACTCTATGCAGTTTGAAAAGTCTATTCTAGAAGTATTGGGCTTAACAAGGACCTTTGTAATGAGTCATTACCACTAACTCCTTTTTCATATTATTATTATTACTTGCTAAGCTACAACCCTAGTTGGAAAGGCAAGATGCTATCAACAAGGAATTGTATGGTATGGTTGTGATAATCTACCACTTACACTTCCTTTTCTGTTTATCAAGTACAGCCTAGCATTCTGGAGCCTCAAGCCCCTCCAAGATGTCATTTATTGCTCTTCTATGACAAGAAGAAGATTGCTTCCAGATCTGTTTATGCTATAAAGCAGGGTTGCCATTCGTACGATAATTATTGTACATGTACGATTATTTTGGGTCCGGTACGATGTACGATACATACCTTGGGTATATACAATATATGTGTGTGTGTTTGATTAAGCAATTATACTAAAATACCTTGAAATAAGCTATATATGTTACTCCTTAATAATCTTGTTCAAAGTGTGTACGATAATTTTGGTTTAAAAAACAATAATTTTAAGGTTCATGTATGATAATCCAGTGGAAATAATCTGGTAACCCTGCTATAAAGTAGTGTTCTATCACAGTTCCCAGTCAGCCTCGGAGGGAGAAGTTTTTCAGAAGTCACTGCTGCAGAGATTGTACATCTTCTGACATTTTTTTATTATTATTACTAGCCAAGCTACAACTCCAGTTGGAAAAGCAAGATGCTATAAGCCCAAGGGCTCCAATAGGGAAAAATAGCCCAGTGAGGAAAGGAAATAAGGAAATAAATAAATGATGAGAGCAAATTAACAATAAATCATTCTAAAACCAGTAACAACGTCAAAACAGATATGTCACATATAAACTATTAACAAAGTCAAAACAGACTTGACTTAACAGACTTGACTTTTATCCTTTAATAGCCAGTAAAGCTGATTTCTTCATGGATGTGATGAGGAGCAATTTATAACATGATACCACTTCAGTTTTTGCATACTCAATCAATTTGCGGTTATCTTCTGGAGACTGTGAACACCTGCATCTATAAAGCAGCCTTCTATCGAGAATCAGAACCTTGGTTTGTGGAAGAACTTAATCTCAGGGACCTTGGAAGGCCTTTCCATCACTCCCAGAAAGGCTTTTCCTATAAGACATTCCAGAGGTAGGATATAATCTTTCCTCAGTCATCTGAAGTCTAACGGGGCCCCCTTAGATATTGCTTCATAAAGTGGCCCTTATGTAGTCATCGGTGAGACTGTTGCTTCAAGATAAGTGATGAAGTTGCAAGCTATTTTTGTTTTAGATAACCTTGCCTGTAGCAAGAAAGGCCCTTGCGTTGGCAACCCGTAAACAAGCTATTTTCGCTTTAGATAACCTTGCCTGTAGCAAGAAAGGCCCTTGCGTTGGCAACCCGTAAACAAGCTATTTTCGCTTTAGATAACCTTGCCTGTAGCAAGAAAGGCCCTTGCGTTGGCAACCCGTAAACAAGCTATTTTCGCTTTAGATAACCTTGCCTGTAGCAAGAAAGGCCCTTGCGTTGGCAACCCGTAAACAAGCTATTTTCGCTTTAGATAACCTTGCCTGTAGCAAGAAAGGCCCTTGCGTTGGCAACCCGTAAACAAGCTATTTTCGCTTTAGATAACCTTGCCTGTAGCAAGAAAGGCCCTTGCGTTGGCAACCCGTAAACAAGCTATTTTCGCTTTAGATAACCTTGCCTGTAGCAAGAAAGGCCCTTGCGTTGGCAACCCGTAAACAAGCTATTTTCGCTTTAGATAACCTTGCCTGTAGCAAGAAAGGCCCTTGCGTTGGCAACCCGTAAACAAGCTATTTTCGCTTTAGATAACCTTGCCTGTAGCAAGAAAGGCCCTTGCGTTGGCAACCCGTAAACAAGCTATTTTCGCTTTAGATAACCTTGCCTGTAGCAAGAAAGGCCCTTGCGTTGGCAACCCGTAAACAAGCTATTTGGTAGTTTCATCTGCTCCCTATCTGGTCTTTAGTGGAGTGTTTGTTCACACAACTGGGTTTGTCACTACGATCCAGTTAACCAGTGCTCAAGATTAATATCTGCTTTGTGGACCCTTACAGCCTTGACATTTAACTACACCTATTCGTTACTTCTCATAGTTTATTCATTTCCTTACTTCCTTTTCTCGCTGGGCCATTTTTCCCTGCTGGAGCCCTTGGGCTCATAGCCTCCTGCTTTTCCAACTAGGGTTGTAGTTTAGCTAGTAATGACGACAATAATAATAATAATAATAATAATAATAATAATAATAATAACAATAATAATGATAATAATAATAATAAATAATAATAATAGCATCTCATTCTCTCTTAACTAGGTGTAATCTATACACTTTCAATAAATGAATTACAGGTACATATGACTAGATAGCCACTCTTAGCTCTTCATCTTCATCATTAAGACTTCATAATAAAGGGCGTCTCAGACGACACTATGGCTGATTTGGGCTCAATATGATTGACAGGTTTGAATGAAAAATACATTCTATAAAAAACTAAATTGACTTTTTTAGGCAAAGCCACCACTTAACGATAGCCTACATGTGTATCAATTCCATCTCCAGATGGTATCGAGAAAAATAAGAATTCACACTAGCCGTCTGTGTATATGGCATCGAAAATGCCTTTTAGAGGCAGAAAAGTCAAGCCATGCATAGTCTGACCTTACTGCAAGAGATATATCTATTTTTATCAAGTGGAACCTTGCTAATTTGAATTTGTGAAAGCAGATCTTTAGATAATGCAAAAAAAAAATCAGAATGAAAAAAAAACAGATTTTTGGATGCTGCAATAAAATCAGAATGAAACGCCCATAGTGCAGGAATTTTGCAGACTCAGCAAGGAGCCATTCAAAGGACTGGTTCCTTTTATGTGAGGTCATGGGTTAGTTTAGGGAAGGTCTGAGTCAGAACTAAATAATTATCCATCTACTCTCTTAATATTATGTGATGTAAAGACAAGTCTCCCACCCAAAAACAGTATCTAAAAAATTCCACAGTTAAAGAGGAAGTTCATTAAATTTTCTACCAATTGAGGTGTGTAGCATCAGATGACCAACTGAAAAGATGTCAAAAAGAGTTGAAGTTTGTTCAGGTGTGACTGCGCTTCTTCATTGACGCTCCCATGCGAACCTGCCCTGGTCATGAGGGTCTCCCTTGCGGGACCTTCATGTTGTCAGTTGAGACCGACCTACACTCAGAGTCTTCATCCCGTAGGGGGCGTCGTTGCAAGCAGGGCACGCCCTGTAACGAGGGTAGGGAGTGGCCTGCCTCCCAGTGGAAGAGATTTGGGGGGCACAGGAAGAAGGCCAAGCGTGATCGTTCTCCCTCCGAGTATCACTCAGGGACGAAGAGATCGCATGCTTCTTCTTACCACTCCCCTACATCAATTTCTGATGCTCCTCATCATCCGAAAACAGGGTCTGATTCTGAGAGTCGCTCGGATGTTTTCGCCTCTGTGCTTTTCTGGTTACTTTTCCACAAAAAATTCTTGCTCTTCATCAGTTCCCAAGCATGAGGCAGGCGATGATGGTAGTGCATCAAAGAAAAGGAAAGTCATCACTATAAAAGTAAAGTTAGAGACTGTGAAACCGGAAGAATATGGAGAAATGCCATCAACCATTAGTTGCGTACTCAAAGTTAGCCATTCGACTCACTACGATTATCGAGGATAAATATCGTATCCTTGATTACATGAAAGGATCTGCTCCTATAAAATCAAATGTGATTACAAAGCAACATAGTGGTCTCATTATTGAGATAGCAAGATTGTTAATTCTTTGGTTGGAAGGACAGTCAACTGGGCATCCCACTGAGCGTAATGGTAATTAAGGGGAAAGCAAAAAGATTAACACATTGAAAAAATAAAAGGGGAAAGGAGTGCAGAGCTGGTTACCAGTAAGGGTTGGTTCAGGCTATTTAAGGAGCATGCAAATTATCATAAGTATTAAATTTCAAGGTGGAGATGCTAGCTGTGATCAGACAGTAGCAAGTTGGTTTCTTGATGCACTGGCCGAGATAATTAAGAAGGGGGTTACCTCGCTGAATAGGCTTTTAATGTACCTATGATGGCAAAGAGGAAAAGTCAGCCCCAGGCCATGAATTAGATAATGTGAGACTGACGACTAACAAGCTGAAACCCTAGCTGGTTTATCAGGCTGAGAATCCAGGAACACTCAAAGGCATTTGGAATGGTCAATTCCCTGTCATTTGAATATCTAACAAGAAGGCTTGCGTGATACTCCATGTCCTTCAAGATTGGTATACACACTTTTTTGTACAAGTGTGGCATTACTGTGCTTCCCAGGGTTTGCCCTTAGAAGAGTCGTTAGTGCTGGAAAATTCCCCTGGTCACCCTAAAACCGTGGATTACAGGTGAAAATACCACTGGTCTTTTACAGCCTATGTACCAAGATCTCATTGCACCTTTCAAGGATATTTATTAAGCCCTTAGGAGCAGTTGAGAACAAGGACTCTAAACTGAAGGATTTTTAGAAGGCCCACAACATCCTTTCAGCTGTGAAGAACATTGTTGATGCTTTGACTGAAGTAAAGACAAACCAAAATGGTGTGTGGAATTGTGTGCCCAGTTTGTGAATTATTTCCATGGCTTTGAGACAATTAGCTCTGTCACGAAGAAGATTGTCCAACTGAGTCAGCAGCTTAATTTGTTGGTAGATGCTGATGATTTTACTACTGGCATCCCATGGAGAGGAACTATCTGTTGAGGACCTCATTAAACTGAAGAGGAAGACATACCAACCCAACAGCACACGAGATACACTATCAAGAAAAGAACTACCAAGGGGTCATGGATTTAAAAAAAGAGTAAATTTCCAGACTAGACTGGAAAGCTACTTCCAGGAGGAGGTTCCAGCAACAGCAGCCGTACCCTCTACCTCAGCTGCTTCTTTGCCTCCAAGCTCTTTTAGTCCTTTCTGATTCATCTTGACCAGTAGTAACTCTAGCACCTTCTGTAGATTCATCAGACTTGCCTACCCAAGTATTTCCTGAGCCTTCTGCAGGTTTTCCTGCCTCCCCAGTTCAACTCATTAAAGCTCTCTCACTATAGACCTTGCAACACCCTTTCCAATGAGCAAGCCAACCACAGGAGTACAGGTAAGGAGTTGTATTTATTTTCTATCATTTTGTATCATTCAACATTACAATATCTATGTCCTCCATGTTTTATTTTTACCCTTACTTATGTTTCCCCATCTAAAAAGTTTATTTATGTCTTAGACTATGGCATTACAGTATTATACAGCATTAGCATAAGGAATTTACTTTGGTGATTACATACAGTATTTAGCTGTTACAACTTTCTCCAAACTTCGACTTGCACCACCGTGGTGGAACTGAATTCAGACGTAAACCAAAAACCACCAGTAAGGATATTGAATTATAATTATTCAATTACAGAATGCAGTAACTTTAATAACTAACCAAAATAGTCATACAGAACTGAAGCTTCTTTTGAACTGCCATTTGGACAGATTAAACTTACAGCAAATGTTTTTATGTTGAACAGGCTGACATAAGTCTCTTCATAGTTTATATATTTGACAGATATATAACATTGTTACTGATATTAAAATAATATTTTAGATTAATTATTCATTACTTCTCATTTATAGTTTATTTATTTCTTTACTTTCTTTCCTCACAGGTCTATTTCTACCTGTTGGAGCCCTTGGGCTTATAGCATCCTTCTTTTCCAGCTAGGGTTGTAGCTTAGCTATTAAGGTGCATGGTTACCAGTACCCGTAACTAAAACAAGTTCAGAAATTCCACCATACCGCAGAATCACAGATCTCACCAAAGTTCATTGAAAAATAAAAGTGGAGGAAATTAAGGAAAAAAATTTGATTTGTATAATACTTGATATTTACAAAGGATATGAAGTGTTGTGCTTTCAAGATAATCAAATAACAACTGAAATACCAGGTAGTTCATGTCCTCGTACCAACAGAAAACGGGTCGTGGTAATGGACCAGTTAAAGATCCAAACAAAAATCAGCCAGCATGAGCCAATAACAGGCCGAGAAATAAGCTGTCGCGGCGGAGGTCTCCACTCTACTGAGTGCCCCTCTGGATTTTTATGTTATTCTATGTACCGTGGTCTGTTCAGTTATATTCAAGGATGCATTCTTTTTTAGCATATATGGACGAACATCTGACCAAATGATAGGAGGTAAAGCCTATACGAGAATATAGGTCACAGCCTTCAATAAATTGTAAACATTATGAACTAGAGGGGCCCTCAGTAGAGTGCAGACCTCCGCCGCAGCTGCATATTTCTTGACTTTTTGCTCGACCTTGAACTTTGACCTTAACAGGCATTAATTGGCGTGGATTTTAATACATTCAAATACAAACCAAGTTTGAAGATTCTGTGACAACGATGTCCAAACTTATGGCTGATTACGTGAACTGTACATTTTGCTTAACTGTGACCATGGACCTTGTCCTTCCAAAATTTAATTATTTCCAGCTTTTTACATAACACTTAATCCCTACAAGTTTCATTACTCTACAATTAAAATTGTGGCCAGGAAGTTGTTCACAAACAAACACACAAACAGAGGTAAAATATAACCTTCTTCCCACTTCGTTGGTGGAGGTAATAAAACAGAGTCTCTCTCTTTTTGAAGTAAAAAAATGGTAGCATAAGAGATTACAGTACTTTCTAACAGTACGGGAGCGTGACGCAAAGTGAGGTGTTCTACTTGGTACGTACAGCATTAGAATTTGGTATAGTTAAGAAGCATATTTTTGAGAATTTACCGTGGTTTATTAACCCATTAATTAAAGATGAATTCAGTTCTTTTGGTACCATACTGAAATCTTTTTTAAATGAGATAGAATGTAATTGTAAACATATCTATCCTCAGGATCTTGTTCCTTTTATATCATCCAGCCATGCAACCATAAGTGTTTGCAACTGTATTTCAAACAAAAACCCTTCAACTTTAAAATAATCTGAATATACAAGGGGAGTCTGGTCCCCCTTCGGCAGTAATAAAAGGAGTACGTGCCACTCTACTGGCTTCATTTGAATATAGAAGGTACATTCATTCACACAATACTGTTTCCTCATTTTCTTTCCTCACTGGTTCTTTTCCCTGTTGAAGCCTTTGGGCTTATAGCATCCAGCTTTTCAAAGCAGGGTTGTAGCTTAGATAGTAATAATAATAAAAGGTATAACAGGCACCTCTTATTTCTCTGCAAAGACAGCAGAAAACATCTGTAGGATATAAATAGGGGGGAAGAAATTCTATTGAGAATAACCTTAGAAATGAAAGACAGATTTCTTCCTTAAATTCTGTCACACCATTTAGGGTATTGAGGCAAAGGTTGATATTCTTGCATGTTTGCAAGCACACACTGTTTCTTTACAGACCGTGCCATTTCCTGATTTTTTTCTAACACACCAACCTGAGCATTAAAGTTCGTACAGAAGACATACATGCACTGCTTTCTTCAATACAACTGATTAAAATTTTAACTTCTATGTAATAACTCTAACACACATCATAAACTCCGCCCACAGAGCAATGAAAAACACGTCTGAACCTTCGCGGGTGCTATGGAGGAATGAAGGTAGGGGGGTGGGAGGTGTAGGAGTGAAGGCAGGATAGTCGTAGTAAGGGATGTTGATGAAGGAGAGGTCTAACTGGTGAGGGACCTATGGTCGTGGTTCTATCACGCCCCAGTAGCTATACCGACACTCATTGAGTGAGCGAGCTGGGTTTATTCTTGGCATTCCATGCATTCCTTTTTTCTCTGGTATATTTAGCAACTCTTTACGATTGTGACGCAGTTCCGGTAGGCCATGCTGCTGCCTCCGATGCCTTAGATGACCGCGGAGGTAGCAGCAGTAGGGGATTCAGCATTATGAAGCTTCATCTGTGGTGGATAATGTGGGAGGGTGGGCTGTGGCACCCTAGCAGTACCAGCTGCACTCGGTTGAGTCCCTTGTTAGGCTGGGAGGAACGTAGAGAGTAGAGGTCCCCCCCCCTTTTTTTTTTTTCATTTGTTGATGTCGGCTACCCCCCAAAATTGGGGGAAGTGCCTTGGTATATGTATGTATATTTAGCAATGTTTATGCCTTAGAAATGGTGCTTTAAGGAGCATTTCACTGGGCGACACAGGTTCCTCGCCCAGAAATAGATTTTTCCTTCGTCAAAATCCCTTTATTTATATCATCTTCCATCATGTCTTGATATAATATCTCAAGCCCAACGTGTCACGCGTCACTCAGCCAGAAATGACATCTCCCGAGCTAAGACATCTAATACTATTCTTATTCTCTCCTTCCATTGTCTGTTGACATCTCCCTGTAATCTGCAACCACCAAATGAATGAAAGAGGCGAGGGGCCCTGATAATACCCTTGACACTAACCGTATATTACTTGATGCGCAACAAGGGAAAATAAGTATAAAAGTTAAAACTCTTGAAAACTATCATCTCCAAGATAAATTCTTTAATTTTCCTTTGCTTTATGTTATAAGTTTTGGGGAGATATTTTGATTCGTTACAATTCAACTTTTCAGTCGTCAGCTGGGTGTACTTAATTAAGGTGAACATGGCAGCTCACTGGGATATTTTTCCCTGTTGGATGCCTTCTAGGGCTTATAGGATCCTGCTTTCCCGACTAGGGTTATAGATTAGCTAATAATAATAATAATAATAATAAATCATCTGTAGACTTAGAGCCACAAGTGGATTTTTATATTTCGTGATAAGAACAGTTTGTTCATCACCGTGTTATGTGCGATAACTTGTTCTAAAATGACGGTACGTGCCGTTAATCATTTTCCCGTATTTACATTCACAGTACATGTCACGCTTAGATAATTTTATCACAACTAATCAATCTTTCAAACCTTATAAAACCTTTTCTAAGAAACAAAAAATTGAACATATGTTGAAATAAAATAAAATGCATACTGATCCTAATACGATGTCGTAAATTAATAACTTATAATTAATTAGTAGAGTAAATTAATAAATGTTAAGTAGAGATATATAATTTATTGAAGGTTCTACAATACAATCTCGTCATTACATGAAAGGCCAAGTTAACCCACATCCATTATGACAGAGTACAGAGACTGAACAGTGAAGGCTTATGAAAGTATATGAGAAAGACTTTCTACAAAATATGAAGACTCAAATTAATATTAAAACTGGCCAGGCTTGAAATTACAGAAACTGGAGCTTATATAATTGACTCAAGAAAGTATCTTTAACTTTATCTCTTTTACCCCCAAGGTAAGGTTAAATTTTGAAAACATTTTGCTATATATTTTTTTTTTTAAATTGCTCTAACAGCCTTAATTTTTGTCATAGAGAGGCCAGGTTGGTCTCATTCTTTTGGAAAATGCCTGAAGTTTCTCATAAAGTTATCAAAAACATGTATATAACAGTGTTTTGCAAGAACGTACCGGTACGTCCTTTGGGGGCGATAGGGTTATCTTTGTTCTCAACTGTTTCCAACAAAAAAGAAATCACAAAAACTTATGAGAAGCGAATTTCCAACATAGTAGATATTAGACCCAGCTTATTTTAGTAATAAATGGGTAAATTGGTTTAAGAACCAAAAATACATATATTGCACTATCTTCCAGAGATGAGGAATGGACAACAACGTAAAAGAATTATTTATCTGTTTACAGCATACAATATAATACAGGGTACGCCTCACATATATACAGTGAACCCTCGTTTATCGCGGTAGATAGGTTCCAGACGCGGCCGCGATAGGTGAAAATCCGCGAAGTAGTGACACCATATTTACCTATTTATTCAACATGTATATTCAGACTTTTAAAACCTTCCCTTGTACGTAGTACTGTTAACAAACTACCCTTTAATGTACAGAACACTTAATGCATGTACTACAGTACCCTAAACTAAAACAGGCACAAATATTAAAGGCAATTTTATATCATGCGTTTCCTAAACACGCTAAAAAGCATGTTAAAAAATGGCAACCAATGTTTTGTTTACATTTATCTCTGATCATAATGAAGAAACAAACTGGAGGTAGAGCTTTGCTTATTACCCAGAAATATTTCCCATACTATTCTCTTAGAACTACATCACATCTTCCTACTTTAGATATATATATATATATATATATATATATATATATATATATATATATATATATATATATATATGTGTGTGTGTATATATATATATATATATATATATATATATATATATATATATATATATATATGTATTTATATGTATACACATATACATACCTACATATATACATACATACATATATACATAAATGCATGCATACATATATATATATATGTTACTGTATATATATGGGTTATGGAAAAAATCCGCGAAGTGGTGAATCCGCGATGGTCGAACCGCGAAGTAGCGAGGGTTCACTGTACTGTACATGTTTACTACTTTCTGCACAGTATTCATAGAAAAATCATAGCCGGTTCTGAATTTCTTGGAGTCAATAATACCTCTTAAATATTTCTTTTGGATAAAAAGGCTGTCATACAACAAGGAGCCGGAGGAACATCAAAAATGATGTTGGTAACTGGGATCTCACAGACTTCGGAGGGGTGGAAGAATGCTTTACGAAGTCTTTACGCAAAAGACCATCTCTTCCCTGTTATCCACGGTTTACATGGAAAGGGGTCGGAGAATAGTTACCAGTAACAGCAGAGATACTTTTCGCCAGCAGGTTCTTTACCTTGGAGGTTGGGGGAAACTTAAAATTACCGACAGACTGGTATAACGAGTGACTAAGGCTTCCTTAACCCTTTTAACCCCCAAGGACGTACTGGTACGTTTCACAAAAGCCATCCCTTTACCCCCATGGACGTACCGGTACGTCCTTGCAAAAAAAATGCTATAAAATTTTTTTTTTTCATATTTTTGATAATTTTTTGAGAAAATTCAGGAATTTTCCAAGAGAATGAGACCAACCTGACCTCTCTATGACAAAAATTAAGGCTGTTACAGCAATTTAAAAAAAATATACTGCAAAATGTGCTGGGAAAAAAATAACCCCCTGGGGGTTAAGGGCTGGAAATTTCCAAATAAGCCTGTGGGTAAAAGGGTTAATAGAGAACCATGGTTTAAGTAAATGCTATGAGGAGAAATGTTTGATATATGTGGCTTCCTAATTTCTCTAACAGGGAACTTCCAAAACCAAGATAAGGTCCCATTTGGGAGACTTCGGAATCCGCTTTTTGATATTGTCCAATAGAAAAACACCTTAACCCTTTCACCCCCAGGCTATTTGGAACTTTCCAACCCTTAACCCCCAGGCGTTTTTATTTTTCAAGCATATTTTTCAATATATATTTTTTAAATTGCTCTAACAGCCTTAATTTTTGTTATAGAGAGGTCAGGTTGGTCTCATTCTTTTGGAAAATGCCTGAAGTTTCTCATAAAGTTATCAAAAATATGCAAAAAAAAAATGTAAATAGCAGTTTTTTGGAAGGACGTACCAGTACGTACATGGGGGTAAAGGGATGAATTTTGTGAAACGCACCAGTACGTCTATTGGGGGTAAAAGGGTTAAAAAGGGGCTGTTTAATATCATTATTATTATCTAAGCTACAACCCTAGTTCAAAAAATAGGATGCTATAAGCCCAAGGGCTCCAACAGGAAGAGTAACCAAATGAGGAAAGGAAATAAAGAAATAAGAAAAAACTATAATAAATAATGAACAAAATATATAAAAAATCTTAAGATTAGCAACAAAATTAAAATAGATCTGTCACATATAAACTATGAAGAGAGACGTGTAAATCTGTTTGACGGAAAAGCACTTGCAACAAGATAGAATTTCCAAAGTTCCATCGATTCAGCCATCAGATTAGGATGATCATTCTACAATATTATCACAGCTTGCGGACTGTATAGTACCGAGCCTCAAGATGGAGAAGGCAAGACTGTTACAATTTAACTGTATACTTGGTACAGTATTATGTACAATACATGATGGTACAGTCTGGAAAGATCTGTACAGAGAGCATTGGTCAGAATTATGAAAAATCTTGTGCAAAACTCACAAAGAACCAACTGAACAATGGAGAGAGAGAGAGAGAGAGAGAGAGAGAGAGAGAGAGAGAGAGAGAGAGAGAGAGAGAGAGCTCGATAGTTTCTTGCAGTGCCTGCAACCTCATAATCCTTGTGAGTTAAGGATGGAGGATTTAGGTGAGTCTATAGATCTACCCACTGAGTCATCGGCAATCATTGACTGGCCCTCCCTGGTCCTAGCCTGGGTGGAGATGGGGCTTGGGCACCGAGTATACGTGCATATGGTCAGTCTTTAGGGCATTGTCACTGTCCCTTGTCTCTGCCATTCATGAGCGACCTTTAAACTACATACAAGCATGTGGTGGAGAAACTCCACCCACCTGTGATACAGCTAGATGTTCACTTTTGAACTTACTCACTCAGGTTCTTTTCTTGGGGGTTTCTTTAGGGTCGTGGTGGCCGATGTGGTAGGTCTCTAACTGGTGAACGCCATCTTGGGTTAAGTTCCGCTCAAACTCGTTAGTTTCTTTGGTCGCTTCAATCTGATCATATGTACTGTATATATGGTCAGCCTCTAGGACACTGTCCTGCTTGATAGGGCAATGTCACTGTCCCTTGCCTCTGCCATTCATGAGCGGCCTTCAAACCTTTAAACCACACCATCTGAAGTGCTTCATTCCTCCGGTGCATGACCCCATCCCTCCTTGATTAGCTCTACGAACAGATACATCTCAGAAGGTGGGAGACGACTGAACTTCCCTCGATGAGGTTTCCGTCATTCGGGAGAGATTATCTCGTACATCTTGCTCTACTGGAACAAGATGGGAAGGGAGAAAGGCTGGCTGCCGGTAGATGTAATTCTTACTTATCGTTCTTACCGAACGCCAGGTAAAGTAAAGCTCGTCAGAACTATCTCCACTGTCGTCTGTCTTCGAACAACCTTTCTTTTTCTACTTCTTGTAGGGGAGAGTTTTCCCTTCTCATTGACATACCTAAGTTTTCCTTTAATCTCTTCCCTGGTAGCCCTACTGGTCTTCTTCCTCTTGGGATCTAATCTATTAGTTATAATTAAACTGTATCTCATTATCTCCTATTAAAAGACAACGGTTTATATTCATGTCGGATATATTTTCGTAAATTTTCCATTCACTGGAAAATAGTTTTCCTCACCGCTATATCTTCTCTAGGTTTATAAAAGGCATAATGACAATGCATTCAATGCCCTCCTTCCTTCTCTACACTGCATGTTTTTCGTTTCCTGACCTGTGACTTTCTTGCGACATTTTGCTTAATTTTTGGAAATTATGTCTTCGCATATTTCTCCTGATAAAAGTTACAAACCCTTTTGGTTTTTCATTTGACTGTCTTGTCTAGGTACAATCTCTTTTAGTTCTCATTTGACCATCCTGCCTAGTTGTAAAGTCTTTTAGTTCTCCTCAGACCATCTTGTCTAGTTGCCATTTCTTTTAGCTCTCATTTGACTGCCTTGTCTAGTTGCAATCCCTTTTAGCTCTCATTTGACCGTCTTGTCTAGTTGCCATTTCTTTTAGTTCTCATTTGACCATCTTGTCTAGTTGCAATCTCTTCTAGTTCTCATTTGACCGTCTTGTCTAGTTGCCATTTCTTTTAGTTCTCATTTGACCATCTTGTCTAGTTGCAATCTCTTTTAGTTCTCATTTGACCGTCTTGTCTAGTTACAAACCCTTATAGTTCTCTTTTAATTAGTTCGTCTTGTTGCAATCTCTCTCACTTCTCATTTGATTTGTCTTGTCTGGTTGCTAACTCTGTGAGCCTCACATAATTTCTGGGGTGCATATTCCCATTTTCCTACGGTTCTCTCAAGTGTGACTCTCCATATGTCTCTTGAGTTGGTACTTGTAAGTAAAAGCTTCCTCGCAATCACCGCACTTGAATCTCTTCTCTCCGCTGTGAATCCTCAAATGCTGCTTGAGAACCTTCCTGTGAGGATACGATTTCCCGCACTCCAGGCACACAAATGGCCTTTCCCCAGTGTGAACTTTCGCGTGGTTCCTCAGAGCACATCTCCACGAAAACGTCTTTTCACACAAGTCGCACGCGAACGGCTTCTCACGAGTGTGAACTCTCATGTGGTTTGTCAGATCACACCTTTGATAGAACGCCTTCTCGCACACATTGCACACGAAGGGAGTTAGGCCAGTGTGAATCCTCATGTGACGAGTGAGGGCGCAACTTCTGGCGAATGCGCTGTCGCACTGCTTGCAAGCGAAAGGCCGCTCTCCTGTGTGACTCCTCATGTGAACTTTGAGGACTTCCTTCTGGGAGAAAGCTTTCCCGCATTCGTTGCACGTTAAGAGCACCTCCACTTTGGTGGGGACGTGAACTTTCCTGTGAAGTCTGAGATATCTCGTCTGGGTGAATGTTTTCCCACAATCCTGACAGACATACGGCCTCTCACCAGTATGTTTGACCTTGTGCATTGTCAGGTGGTCCTTCCGCGAGAACGACTCCCCACACTCCACGCACACGAAGGGCTTCTCTCCCGTGTGAATTCTCGTGTGGATCGTCAGAGCCACCTTCTGGGCGAAGGCTTTCCCGCAATACTCGCACGGGAACGGCCTCTCCCCCGTATGGGTCATCATGTGTTTCTTCATAGAGCCTTTGGAGATTACTTTCCCGCATATGCTGCAGACGTAACGCCTTTTCTTACTGCAACTGTTTTTTCCCTTTTCTTCTTTAACTTCCTTCTTGCACGTTAGCATAGCTTCACTGCTTCCTTCAATTTCAAATGAACATTTAATATCGCCCTCATCCGATTCCCCGTGTTCCTCCGCTTCTGTTTTCACCTCTAGAAAAGGATTGAACAAAGAGCTATCAGGAGAGGATGCAGTACAGTCGGCCATATCCCCGTTTTCGCGCTTGACCTGACAGATGGATAATGGGTCTTCCATTTCCCCTTTCAAAGGATACCCTGAGGAAGGTTCTGAATCCATTTCAGCCTCCATATTTTTGTACATACGTCTTTTTTTCTTATTTAGCCTTCATTAAAACACCAGGTTTCGAAGCATAATGAAAGTCCACAGGTTTGCTTTTATAGTCCATAAAATAGTAATTGTCAATTGCTTTGTAGAGCATTACCATCCAAATTTAGTTAACTATTCTCACACTACCCAGTCTCAAGTTTAGGAGTCTCTCTAAGGGGCCCATGTCAGTCTTACTAATTAAGTATTTATTAAGGATGAAAATTTAACAGGTCAGTAAGTATGCATCCATTAGCCCAGTTCTAAGCAGTGTACAACTAAAAGTGTTCAATGTTCAAATTTTCCTGATAAAAGCCTCTTCCTCTAAGAAAAAACTTATGAGAAACTCCCACCACAGAAACAAATGCTTGAATTAAGTAAACAATGACATGCAAGAATGACAGATAACTTATAGATATCAAACAGATATTAGAAATCTTTGTACAAAAACCACTTGAAGTGAAATCTCATTTCAATCTGAATGCCGTAAAGCTACTAATTCTAAATTCTTCTTTTTAATAGAAGAAAACTTAAAGTAATGGAACAATAATCCACTGTCTCTTCTGCAAATTTAACATGCTATGGGGACTTACATTTTCCATTACAATCTTTGACGACAATCTTAGTTCACTACCGTTTGTCTGACGATGTTTCGGAAGCTCTGAAATAAGAGAAGGTAACATACTGAAGTTAGAACACCTAAAGTAAGGACAGAAATAAAATATAATTCTTAACCCTTTTACCCCCAAAGGACGTACTGGTACGTTTCACAAAAGCCATCCCTTTACCCCCATAGACGTACCGGTACGTCCTTGCAAAAAAATGCTATAAAAATTTTTTTTTCATATTTTTGATAATGTTTTGAGAAAATTCAGGCATTTTCCAAGAGAATGAGACCAACCTGACCTCTCTATGACAAAAATTAAGGCTGTTAGAGCAATTTAAAAAAAAATATACTGCAAAATGTGCTGGGAAAAAAATAACCCCATGGGGGTTAAGGGTTGGAAATTTCCAAATACCCCGGGGGTAAAAGGGTTAAGTTATTTGAGTATGCGCCAATACAAATACAAAGCCATTGTCCTAAAATAGGAGTATAGTATGATTTCAACAAAGCTGGAATAGTCATTAAAAACTTAACTAGTTAGTTATAACTACACACTTTTGACTTCAGCCGCAAGCAGGCGTACACAAATACTCTTACTGCCTCTCAACCTCTCAAACTTGGTTGTTATATTCTTCTTCATCTTTGCAATTTAAATAGTGAAGCGTAAACATGAGCTTGTTTTTGGTAAACCTAAAATGAAGTGTGGCTGGATTATATCTAAATCTTCTGTTGATCCCCAACTACTGTGTGTTTCCTGCCCGTGGGGCGACTGTCCAAAGTCATTCCTTTGCGATGAGTGCAGATTATGGCTGCCTTTGCAGTGGGTTACATTTGCCATGAAAAAGAAGAAAGCAGCTAAGAGGGATTTTATGATATATGTGCTGATGATGCCTAACCTGATGCCATAGAAGCTTTATAGCTCCTCCTTTTCTTTTGGCGCTCCTCGACCTGTCGTGTCCTCCTCGGTTTCCTCTAGAGCTGGGTCTTCTGGAGGATTTCATTTGAGGGGGACATCAGTTTGCTCTCAGGGTTTCCTTCAGATGGCATTCGTATCACTTTCCCCTGATGAAAGTTACACTCCTCTCCTTTTTCCACAAAGTTTGCCTGATGCTGTTCAAACCGACGAAGACCAGGATCTAAGGAATTTGCAGCTGGACAACATGGCATCTGTTGAGGTTTTGACTGCTTTTGAAGAGGTCCCTGTGTCCTCTTCCTTCATGAGAGCGTCATCATCGCATCTACCTCTAACCAACTTTCCCCTGCACCCCGATTCTGCAAGCAGTGAAGTCAAGGTCTGAGCAACCATCAACAATGAAGCTCCAGAAAAGGGAGAACAACAGAGGGTTGCTACAACAGGAACTACAACATTGGGAACCACTGTCAAAGGGAAAGCAGCAGGCGCTCTCTTATACACCCACAACAAAGACAAAGGGATGGAGTCACTGATACAGGGAGTGTGGGAGCCAGGGGCCCTGGAGTGACACGTACATACAGGGGTGAATAGCACTGAAGTTAACAAGGCATGCACAAAGCAGATAAGCACAGGTTGACCAGCTCAAGAGCCTTATTATGCCCTTCTAGCTTTATTAATTTCACTTTCACTGAGGTGGAAGCCTTTTTAGCAGTTTTGTTGGCATAGGGCATGCTGTGGTACCTGATGATACCACTGGCAGGCCCCCTCAAAATGACATCGAGGTCCCTTGTCATAAGTGGTCTGCAAGGAAGAAATTCAGCACATATTGAAGTGTGGCAATCACCTCACACTACACCAGCCCTGAAAAAATGTTATTTTCATTAGTAAAATAAATTTTTGAATATACTTACCCGATAATCATGTAGCTGTCAACTCCGTTGCCCGACAGAATTCTACTGAAGGGATACGCCAGCGATCACTATACAAGAAGGGGGTGTACTCACCAGCGCCACCTGTGGCCAGGTACTGCAGTACTTCTTGTTGACACCACCTCAATTTTTCCTCGGTCCACTGGTTCTCTATGGGGAGGAAGGGTGGGTCAATTAAATCATGATTATCGGGTAAGTATATTCAAAAATTTATTTTACTAATGAAAATAACATTTTTCAATATTAATCTTACCCGATAATCATGTAGCTGATTCACACCCAGGGAGGTGGGTGAAAACCAGTGTACATGTATATCAAGAAGCTAAGTATCCCGTATTTCATATTATCAGTTATTCAAAATAACAATGAAATTATAAGTACCTGGTAAGGAAGTCGACTTGAACCATTACTCTGCCTTTAATAAGTTCGTCTTCCTTACTGAGCGCAGCGTTCCTCTTAGGAGGCTGAACAACCCTAAGGTGCTGAAGTATAAAGGGCTGCAACCCATACTAAAGGACCTCTACACAACCTCTAACCTAGGCGCTTCTCAAGAACGAATTGACCACCCGCCAAATCAACTAGGATGCGGAAGGCTTCTAGCCTACCGTAACAACCCAAAAAACAACAATAAAAGCATTCAAGAGAAAGGTTAAAAAAGGTTATGGGATTAAGGGAATGTAGTGGCTGAGCCCTCACCTACTACTGCACTCGCTGCTACGAATGGTCCCAGGGTGTAGCAGTTCTCGTAAAGAGACTGGACCTCTTTGAGATAAAATGATGCAAACACTGACTTGCTCCTCCAATAAGTTGCATCCATAATACTCTGCAGAGAACGGTTCTGTTTAAAGGCCATCGAAGTGGCTACAGCTCTCACTTCGTGGGTCCTTACCTTCAGCAAAGCAAGGTCTTCATCCTTCATGTGAGAATGAGCTTCTCTAATCAGAAGCCTTATGTAATACGAAACTGCGTTTTTGGACATAGGCATCGAAGGTTTCTTGATGGCACACCATAAGGCCTCTGATTGTCCTCGTATAGGTTTTGACCTTTTAAGATAGTATTTTAGAGCTCTGACAGGGCAAAGAACTCTCTCTAGCTCGTTACCCACCATGTTGGAAAGGCTAGGAATTTCGAACGATCTAGGCCAAGGACGTGAAGGAAGTTCATTTTTTGCTAAAAATCCGAGCTGTAGGGAACATGTTGCTGATTGGATGTGAATCCTATGTTCCTGCTGAAGGCGTGAACCTCACTAACTCTTTTGGCTGTTGCAAGGCAGACGAGGAAAAGAGTTTTGAGAGTAAGGTCTTTGAAAGAAGCTGACTGAAGAGGTTCAAACCTAGGAGACATAAGGAACCTTAAGACTACGTCTAGATTCCAGCCTGGAGTGGACAATCGACGTTCTTTAGAAGTCTCGAAAGATTTAAGGATGTCTTGTAGATCCTTGTTGGAGGACAGATCCAAACCTCTGTGGCGGAGAACTGAAGCCAACATACTTCTGTACCCTTTGATCGTAGGAGCCGAAAGAGATCTAACATTCCTAAGATGTAACAGGAAGTCAGCAACTTGGGTTACAGAGGTATTGGTAGAGGAAACTGCATTGGCTCTGCACCAGCTTCGGAAGACTTCCCACTTGGATTGATAGACTCTACGAGTGGATATCCTCCTTGCTCTGGCAATCGCTCTGGCTGCCTCCTTCGAAAAGCCTCTAGCTCTAGCGAGTCTTTCGACAGTCTGAAGGCAGTCAGACGAAGAGCGTGGAGGTTTGGGTGTACCTTCTTTACGTGAGGTTGACGTAGAAGGTCCACTCTTAGAGGGAGAGTCCTGGGAACGTCGACCAGCCATTGTAGTACCTCTGTGAACCATTCTCTTGCAGGCCAAAGGGGAGCAACCAGCGTCAGCCGTGTCCCTTCGTGAGAGACGAACTTCTGAATGACTCTGTTGATGATCTTGAACGGCGGGAATGCATATAGCTCGAGATGGGACCAATCCAGCAGAAAAGCATCCACGTGAACTGCTGCTGGGTCTGGAACTGGGGAACAGTACAAAGGGAGCCTCTTGGTCATGGAGGTGGCGAACAGATCTATCGTTGGCTGACCCCACAAGGTCCAAAGTCTGTTGCACACGCTCTTGTGAAGGGTCCATTCCGTGGGGATGACTTGATCTTTCCTGCTGAGGCGATCTGCCGAGACGTTCATATTGCCCTGAATGAACCTCGTTACCAGTGAGAGGTTTAGACTTCTTGACCAAATGAGGAGGTCCCTTGCTATCTCGTACAGCTTCCTCGAATGGGTCCCTCCCTGCTTGGAGATGTATGCCAAGGCTGTGGTGTTGTCGGAGTTCACCTCCACCACCTTGTTTAGCAGGAGGGACTTGAAGTTCATTAAAGCCAGATGAACTGCCAGCAACTCCTTGCAGTTGATGTGAAGCATTTCCTGTTCCTTGTTCCATGTTCCCGAGCATTCCTGTCCGTCCAAGGTCGCGCCCCAGCCCGAGTCTGATGCGTCCGAATAGAGATGAAGATTGGGGGTCTGAACCGCTAACGATAGACCCTCGTTGAGAAGGATGTTGGTCTTCCACCACATGAGAGTAGTCTTCATCTCTTTGGTAACAGGAATAGAGACCGCTTCGAGCGTCATATTCTTGTCCCAGTGAGCTGCTAGATGGAATTGAAGGGGGCGGAGGTTGAGTCTCCCTAATTCGGTGAACAGGGCTAACGATGACAGGGTCCCTGTTAGACTCATCCACTGTCTCACCGAGCAACTGTTCCTCTTCAGCATGCTCAGAATGCACTCTAGGGCTTGGCTGATTCTTGGGGCCGACGGAAAAGCCCGAAAAGCTTGACTCCGAATCTCCATTCCCAGGTAAACGATGGTTTGGGAAGGAATAAGCTGGGACTTTTCTAAGTTGACCAAAAGACCCAGTTCCTTGATCAAGTCCAAAGTCCAGTTGAGACTCTCCAGACAGCGACGACTTGTGGGGGCTCTTAACAGCCAGTCGTCTAAATAAAGGGAGGCTCTGATGTCCGCCAAGTGGAGGAATTTCGCTATATTCCTCATCAGTCGCGTAAACACCATAGGCGCCGTGCTTAGGCCAAAACACAGGGCTTGGAATTGGTACACAACCTTTCCAAAAACGAATCTCAGGAAAGGTTGGGAGTCTGGATGAATAGGAACGTGAAAGTAAGCGTCTTTCAGATCCAACGAGACCATCCAGTCCTCCTGCCTGACCGCTGCTAGGACCGACTTCGTCGTCTCCATAGTGAACGTCTGCTTGGTGACATAAGCATTGAGCGCACTGACGTCCAGCACCGGTCTCCAACCTCCTGTCTTCTTGGCCACCAGAAAGAGACGGTTGTAGAAGCCCGGGGATTGATGGTCCCGGACTATCACCACTGCCTTCTTCTGTAACAGGAGCGACACCTCTTGGTGTAACGCTAGCCTCTTGTCCTTTTCCTTGTAGTTGGGAGAGAGGTTGATGGGAGAAGTGGTCAGAGGGGGATTGCGGCAGAATGGTATCCTGTAACCCTCCCTTAGCCACTTGACAGACTGGGCGTCTGCACCTCTTCTTTCCCAAGCTTGCCAGAAGATCTTGAGTCTGGCTCCTACTGCTGTCTGGAGAGGAGGAGAGTCAATGTTTGCCTTTCGAAGGCTTGGGACCTTTCTTGGACCTGCCCCTGAAACCGTCTGGACGGGTACTTCCTCGGCTGGGGGCTCTGCCACGAAAGGGCGGAATAAATCTTGTAGCAGGAGTATCGGCCACTGGGGTGCGGTAAGTTCTAGGAACCGAAGGAGCAACCTTAGCCTTACGTGCTGAAGAGGCCACAAGGTCATGAGTGTCCTTCTGAATAAGAGCCGCAGACAATTCCTTGATAAGGTCCTCAGGAAACAGGAACTTAGAAAGCGGAGCAAAAAGTAACTGAGACCTTTGACAAGAGGTGATACCAGTGGAAAGGAAGGTGCAAAGTTGTTCCCTTTTCTTGAGTACTCCCGAAACAAACATGGAGGCAAGTTCGCCGGAACCATCGCGAATTGCTTTATCCATACAGGACATTATAAGCATGGCCGAGTCCTTGTCAGATGGGGCAGTCTTCTTGCTCAAGGCCCCCAGGCACCAGTCGAGAAAATTAAAAATCTCAAAGGCGCGAAAGACTCCCTTTAAGAAGTGGTCTAAGTCAGAAAAGGTCCAGCAGACCTTAGAGCGCCTCATAGCCGACCTTCGAGGAGAGTCAACCAAACTTGAGAAGTCAGCCTGGGCAGAGGCAGGGATTCCCAAGCCTGGTTCCTCTCCTGTGGCATACCATACGCCCGCCTTAGAAGTCAGCTTAGTAGGTGGAAACATGAATGACGTCTTCCCTAGTTGCTGTTTGGACTGCAACCAATCCCCTAACATTCTCAAAGCTCTCTTAGAAGATCTAGCGAAGACGAGCTTAGTGTAGGCAGACTTAACAGGTTGCATGCCTAGAGAAAACTCTGATGGAGGAGAGCGAGGGGTAGCAGAAACAAAGTGATCCGGGTAAACTTCTCTGAAAAGAGCCAGGACCTTGCGAAAGTCAATGGAGGGTGGTAACGACTTGGGTTCCTCCACGTCAGAAGAGGGATCATCCAGGTGCGCAGCTTCCTCCTCAGAAACCTCATCACCTGAGGGTTGAGAAGCGAGAGGTAAAGTTACAGCGGTATGCTGAACGGCAGAATCCTGACAAGCGGGTGCATATACACTTGCGGATTCATCCTCAAGTCTCTGTTGAAGAGGATGAGGGCTGGTAATGACAAAGTCATGAGGCTGGGAAGAAGGAGGCTCTGCGGGAGTCTGGGGAGCAAGCGTGGTGAGAGGCGACTGTAGTAAAACCTGAGGTTCAGGCTGCAAAGACTGCTCAAGCTGAGGAGAAAGAGGTAGATGCATGCGTTGAGGTGGCTGACTCATTGCATGAGGTTCATGTCTCAAGAGTTGCGCTTGCTTCAAGGGTTGAGGAGGCTGCGCAGTAAGCGGTTCCTGTCTCACGAGTTGAGGTTCTTGAGGTGGGTGCTGCGAGAGTTGAGGTGGCGCCTGCGCAGAAAGAGGCTCCTGTCTCACGAGTTGAAGTTCTTGAGGTGCTTGCCTCGAGAGTTGAGGTGTCAGCTGCGAGAGCTGAGGTGGCTGCCTCAAGGATGGCAGAGGTTGTCGTACCTCAAGAGGTTGCTGCCTCGAGGATGGTCTTACTGCAAGAAACTCTTGCCTCAAAGGTAGAGGAGGTTGTAAGGCATAAGACTCCTGTCCCCATTGTTGAGGAGGTTGCCGCGTGGTAAGAGGTTCCTGCCTTAAGGAAGGTGGAGGTTGCTGCACAACGCTGGTATCTGGCAACTCCCAACGCGGTAGCTCACGCATGGAGGTAGCTTGAGGAACCTCAACTTCGTACGTCTGGCAGACTGGACTGCGTAGAGGAGGAGGAGCGCTCGCAGGAGGAGGTGTAACCTTCTCTGCCTGAAACTCACGCATCAATACCGCAAGCTGCGACTGCATAGACTGCAGCAAAGCCATCTTGGGATCAACAGACGTTGAGGTCTGTTGAGGCAGAGCCTTAACAGAAGTTGAGGTCTGTTGAGGCATCGTCTTACCTCTCTTAGGAGGCGTGCAGTCACCTGATGACTGCGGCGAGTCAGAGCTAGCCCAATGACTACATCCGGGCTGTAGAACTCGTGCGGTCTGGACTTTACGCTTAAGAGGTCTTGAGACCTGAGTCCAGCGTTTTCTCCCCGAAAAAACTTCTGCAGACGAGGAAAATAAGGGCTCAATCGTCTGAGAGTGGAAGTGACGATCTCTGTAAGATACGTCCGCAACCACCGAGGATACTGCTGTGCGCCGATCAAGGCCTGCCGAACCCTTTTGCCCTTCGACATTGCTTCTCCCCTGGGCTTGGGAGCTTGCAAGAGGTCCCGGACTGGGAGGACGACTGGCACGCACAGAAGTACCCTCACGCACAACACTGACACTGACACTAGCACTCGGCACAGCACTGGCACTACCACTTCCCACTGCACTTTTCACTTTAAGTTCCTTGACGTCTGCCAAGAGGAACTTGTGGTCACTCACTACCGACTCCACTTTATCACCTAAAGCCTGAATGGCACGTAAAACATCAGACATATCAGGCTGAGCACAAATAGTAGGATCGGGGGTAGCCACTACAGGGGGAGGAAAAGGTTGAGGATCATGGGGTGAGGAATAAAGCGAAGAGCGAGCCGAACTCCTCCTAACTCTCTCTCTCTCTAACTTAGTGGTATACTTAAGGAATCAAACAAAATCAAGTTCCGAAAGTTCGGCGCATTCCTCACATCGATCTTCCAACTGACAGGATTTTCCCCTACAGTCGGAACAAACGGTGTGAGGATCAACCGAGGCCTTCGGAATACGCCTAATACAAGTCCTACATCGTCTTTGGGGAGGAGCTTGAGAAAGGTCGGACATCTTGAATCAAAGAACAGTCAAGGGGGATTCCAATTAAAGCAAAATATCGTTAACCATTAATCAAATCAATCTAAAAGCTATCTAAGCTAAGAGACAAGTATCCTGTATAGCGAAAGCTGAAATCTTAGAGCAATACTTCACCAAAAACCGTGAACAAGACTCCAAAATTATAAGCGTATCCATGTAGGTCTTGCCGGAAGCACGACAGAGGAAAAATTGAGGTGGTGTCAACAAGAAGTACTGCAGTACCTGGCCACAGGTGGCGCTGGAGAGTACACCCCCTTCTTGTATAGTGATCGCTGGCGTATCCCTTCCGTAGAATTCTGTCGGGCAACGGAGTTGACAGCTACATGATTATCGGGTAAGATTAATATTGAAAAAGTCACCAACATAACTCCAAGTCTCCCTACTCCTGAAGCAACCTCCCCAGGCCATACCCGGAAGCTTCAGCAAACCGCAAACTCGATGAGGAGTGCAAAGTGCTAAACAATCTCTTAGGCATTGTCATGTGCACTGCTAAGAGTGAACAGAGAGAAAACTTAGCCTTCCCAAACCTCAAAGAATAAGTGTGCCTTTAACAAGACATGATTTACACTTGGTATACGGGGGAAAATTACAAACAATCATGGCACTTAGGTGCAGAGTGAGTGAATTTATCGCAGTGTACATTCTTCAATTGCAATCATTCTTTTCATTATTCACAGCAAAACACTATCAACCACTCAAGCTAAAAAGAATGAGAACAAGATTAACCAGCCTCGCATAGGATGCAAAAATAGGACTGTCCTCGTTGCTGCCAAAGAAAAAAGTGAAGTGTCTTTGACAGGACAGTGGAACGGAGCTACTGACCTGCGCTCACCATCTGTCGTTAACTATTTCAACGGGCGTTCCAGCACCATTGAAGATATTTCCTATTTTAAAGAATAATAGGTTTGTATACAAAGAGGAACAAATAAAACTCTTATTTAAAAGGTTTCAATGAACTATTTGGAGCAATTAACACTATAAAATAGAAATGTTAACACATCAACTATTGACTTAATGCAGCCCTGTGTTTTGTACATTAAAGGAATGATTTGTGCCCTTCATTAAATTCAAATCATTAATTGCTCATACATCAGAAAGCCTGTTAATATATTACAAATAATATTCACATAAAAAATAATAACAGACAACCAACAATAACTACAAGTGTATTAACAAAAGAGGATAAGAATTAAAGTTTCCAAATATGACAAATTTGAAAGTAATTTGTATTTTTCTTAATAGAAACCTTGAGCTCTTCATGAATATACTTTTGGCAAACTGGAAACTAGCCATAAGACTTTTAGCGAGGTATAACTACACACCGCTAGTTAGCGGGGGCGGGGGTGGGGATGGGGGAGTGGGGGCAGTACCGGCTACCCAGCTCACAAACACACACATGCTATCTCGTCACTTTTGATTGCAGGGAGGGACTTGTAGGGGGACAGATGATGGCAGGACAAAACTGTATAAAGAGCTTGTTTGTATCGTTAGGAAAAATACAAATCACCTTCAAATTTGCCATTTGTTCCAACACTATACAAACCCTTTCGCTCTTTATACAAAGACTCACCCTTAGGTAGGTGGAAGTTCCAACCAACTGGCTGGGTTTTGACCAGGGATGTTCTTCCGTGCTTTGCACAAACTTTATAGAGGAACACCCGGACACGTCGCTAATCTCTCGTGCATGTGCGCAAGATAGCGGCCAGGATCCGTGTGATTGTGTGATAACTATTATGAATTGTCCAGGTAAGATTTCTTGGAGTCATAAGACTCCATGGAACTCACCATTGGACATTGCCCAATTCCTGCCTGGCTAGGGGAATGGAGACGTAACAAATATATAAACCTATATCAGGTTACACAAGGGAAATTGTTCATTCCTGCACACGGAGGTGGCCAGCTTACAGCGTACCGAAGGTGCTGTATCCCAGGAGAGGGGAAGATGAAGGAAAGAAGAAGCCAGTCACTCTTATCATTCATTCCAGACTTAATCCTGGGTCACGTCTACCCTCAACCGTCGGTTACTTGTCCAGCAAGGGAGCATGAGATGTTTAGACACCTTGTTGTGCAGCCACCAGAGGACCAATGGAGAACGTCTCTGTGCTGTTCCTGTGGGTTACATCTTGCAGGTAGAGGGCGGTGAAGGTCGTCTGATGTTTCCACACTCCTGCACCACAGAGTAGTTCCTAAATGCTAGGGACGTGCTTATGCCCCTAACATCATGAGCTCTGTGTTTACGCCCTTGCGTGGGGAGAGTCAGGATTCAAGGGGCAATCTATCACCTTGCAGATCCACGCAGAGATCGTATTCCTGTGACCCTCCTTTTAGCCCTCCTCGTGCTAACAAACATTCTGTTACTAGGGGACAAGCTTCCGTGATCCGTTTGAGGTGGCACCTCAGCGCCCTCACTGGGATGATTGACCGTTGATTTGGGTCACCCGTTATGAAGACTCTCAATCTGTTAGTGCCTGAATCTAGGATCCACTACAGCTAGATTTTTGAGTCTTTGCAATGAACTCAGGGACCTGTCCCCATCCCCTTGAATGGGAGACGTCATAGGAAAGACCGTGTAACTCACTGAATCTCCTGACCGAGGCCAGGGAGAGCATGAAAATTGTCTTAAGTGTCAGGTCAAGACCTGAAGTCTGACGCAGCAGTTCATAAGGTGCTCCTTTCAGGGATCGTAGTACTGTACACAAACTACATTCCAGGTAAGGCGGTCTAACTTTTGAATGAGAAGTACACTAGAAACTCCACATGGGGAGAGACAATTCCAACAAGGCGGAAATATCTCCTTTCAGTCTAAAGGGGGGGGGGGGGCGGGGATCGTAAAGACGATGACCTGGAAGTAAGCGCTCCTGAAGACTTGCAAGGTTGCTCGTGCTGCGAAAACCGGCGGGAATCGCGATTGAGATCGCGCGATGGAAAAATGTTATTTTTATTAGTAAAATAAATTTTTGAATATACTTACCCGATAATCATGTAGCTGTCAACCTCCGTTGCCCGACAGAATTCTATGGAGGGATACGCCAGCTATCACAATACTAGAAGGGGGTGTACTTACCAGCGCCACCTGTGGCCAGGTACTCAAGTACTTCTTGTTGACACCTCCTCAATTATTCCTCGGTCCACTGGTTCTCTATGGGGAGGAAGGGAGGGTCGATTAAATCATGATTATCGGGTAAGTATATTCAAAAATTTATTTTACTAATAAAAATAACATTTTTCAATATTAAACTTACCCGATAATCATGTAGCTGATTCACACCCAGGGGGGTGGGTGAAAAACCAGTGTACAAGACTAAAGGATAGCTAAGTATCCCGTATTTCATATAATCAGTTATCCACAATAACAATGAAATAATAAGTACCTGGTAAGGAAGTCGACTTGAACCGTTACTCTGCCTTTAATAAGATCGTCTTCCTTACTGAGCGCAGCGTTCCTCTTGGGAGGCTGAATCAACTCAAAGGTGCTAAAGTATACAGGGCTGCAACCCATACTAAAGGACCTCATCACAACCTTTAACCTCGGCGCTTCTCAAGAAAGAATTGACCACCCGCCAAATCAACAAGGATGTGGAAGGCTTCTTAGCCGACCGTACAACCCATAAAAAGTATTCAAGAGAAAGGTTAAAAGGTTATGGGATTATGGGAATGTAGTGGCTGAGCCCTCGCCTACTACTGCATTCGTTGCCACGAATGGTCCCAGGGTGTAGCAGTACTCGTAAAGAGACTGGACATCTTTGAGATAGAATGATGCGAACACTGACTTGCTTCTCCAATAGGTTGCATCCATAACACTCTGCAGAGAATGGTTCTGTTTGAAGGCCACTGAAGTAGCCACAGCTCCCACTTCATGTGTCCTTACCTTCAGCAAAGCAAGGTCTTCTTCCTTCAGATGAGAATGTGTTTCTCTAATCAGAAGCCTGAATAGTAAGAAACTGAGTTCTTAGAACTTGGAAAAGAAGGTTTCTTGATAGCACACTATAAGGCTTCTGATTGTCCTTGTAAAGGTTAAGACCTTTTTAGATAGTACCTAAGAGCTCTAACTGGGCAAAGTACTCTCTTCAGATCATTCCCCACCAAGTTGGACAGGCTTGGGATCTCGAACGACTTAGGCCAAGGACGTGAAGGAAGCTCGTTTAGCAAAAACCGAGCTGCAAGGAACATGTAGCCGTTTCAGATGTGAAAACAATGATCCTGCTGAAGGCGTGGATCTCACTTACTCTTTTAGCTGTTGTCAAGCACACGAGGAAAAGTTTTTAATGTGAGGTCCTAAAAAGAGGCTGATTGGAGAGGTTCAAATCTTGATGACATAAGGAACCTTAGGACCACGTCTAGATTCCAGCCTGGAGTGGACAACCGACGTTCCTTTGAGGTCTCAAAAGACCTAGGGAGGTCCTGTAGATCTTTGTTGGTGGAAAGATCCAAGCCTCT
Source organism: Palaemon carinicauda (assembly GCF_036898095.1). Taxonomy (NCBI): domain Eukaryota; kingdom Metazoa; phylum Arthropoda; class Malacostraca; order Decapoda; family Palaemonidae; genus Palaemon; species Palaemon carinicauda. The sequence goes on from NC_090758.1 coordinate 76,145,662, forward strand.
GTGGCGGAAAACCGCTGCCAACATACTTCTGTAACCCTTGATCGTAGGAGCTGAAAGGGATCTTACTTTCCTTAGATATAACAGGAAGTCAGCAATCTGGGTTACAGTGGTACTGGTTGAGGAAACTGCATTGGTCTTGTACCAGCTACGGAAGACTTCCCCTTGAGACTGATAGATTCTGAGAGTGGATGTTCTCCTTGCTTTGGCAATCGCTCTGGCTGCCTCCTTCGAAAAGCCCCTAGCTCTTGAGAGTCTTTCGAAAGTCTGAAGGCAGTCAGACGAAGAGCGTGGAGGATTGGGTGTACCTTCTTTACGTGAGGTAGACTTAGAAGGTTCACTCCTAGAGGAAGAGTCCTGGGAATGTCGACCAGCCATTGCAGTACCTCTAAGAACCATTCTCTCGCGGACCAGAGCGGAGCCAACCAACGTCAGCCGTGTCCCTTTGTGAGAGGAGAACTTCTGAAGTACCCTGTTGACAATCTTGAACGGCGGGAATGCATACAGGTCGAGATGGAACCAATCCAGCAGAAAAGCATCCACGTGAACTGCTGCTGGGTCTGGAATCGGAGAACAATACAACAGGAGTCTCTAGGTTATCGAGGTAGTGAACAGATCTATGGTTGGCTGACCCCACAGGGCCCAAAGTCTGTTGCAAACATTCTTGAGAAGGGTCCACTCTGTGGGGATGACCTGACCCTTCCGTCTGAGGTGATCTGCCATGACATTCATACCGCCCTGAATGAACCTCGTTACCAGTTAGCTTTCGATCTTTAGACCAGATGAGTAGGTCCCTTGCGATCTAGAACAACTTCCACGAAAGAGTCCCTCCCTGCTTGAAGATGTAAGCCAGGGCTGTGGTGTTGTCAGAGTCCACCTCCACCACTTTGTTAAGCTGGAGGGACTTGAAGTTTATCAAGGCCAGAATAACCGCCAACAACTCCTTGCAATTGATGTGAAGTGTCCTTTGCTCCTGATTCCATGTTCCCGAGCATTCTTGTCCGTCCAAAGTCGCACCCCAGCCCGTGTCTGATGCGTCCGAGAGGAGACGGCGGTCGTGTTTCTGAACAGCCAAAGGTAGACTTCCTTGAGAAGAAAGCTGTTCTTACACCACGCTAGAGAATGTCTAGACTGTCTGGGTCGTACAGACAACTCCTTATCGGGTTGCTGAGGTTGCCGCACTGCGTCACAACAAGTCACTTCTGTTGGTTGTTGAACGTCTTCCCCGTGACACATTGACTCCGTAAACAAAAAATCCTCTAACAAGGACTAAGCTTGGACTGCATGTCTTGCAACACAGCTCAAGGTCTATGGGAGCAGGTGTGGTAACAGACGGGATTAGCGACTGAAGTGGAACCATTACCTTCCCTGGAAGCATGTTACGCTTAAATAAAAGTCCATAGGAGGCTATGCAGCTAAAGGCTCCCTCCAAATGACAGAGTCCTCAAGGGAATATCAGAAGGAGGGAGAAAAGAACTTTCTCATCTACAGGGACCATATCCTAGAAAAGCTAAGTTCTCTCAGTGAGGGTTCACTGGTGCAAAAGCAGCAGACTAGAAGGCAACGTTATGAAACTGCTTGACAGTCTAGTGAGTTGGCAACAACCAAAGATGTGTGACTGAGAAGCATGCGGTAAGGTATGCAGAGCATGTTGTATGCAGAGTATGCTGTATGCAGAGCATGCTGAATGTAGAGCATGTTGTATGCAGAGCATGCTGAATGCAGAGCATGCTGTATGCAGAGCATGTTGTATGCAGAGCATGCTGAATGCAGAGCATGCTGTATGCAGAGCATGTTGTATGCAGAGCATGCTGTATGCAGAGCATGCTGTATGTAGAGCATGTTGTATGCAGAGCATGCTGAATGCAGAGCATGCTGTATGCAGAGCATGTAGTATGCAGAGCATGCTGTAAGCAGAGCATGCTGTATGTAGAGCATGCTGTAAGGTAAGCAGAGCGTGTGCATGGCGTTTAACATTTCTCAGAAATTCCATGACCAGTGCTAGAGTGCTTTATGCATGCTTGCATGGGTTTAAATATCAACATAATATTTACCTTACATTCATAACTCATGATTCATATTTTTTGCCATATTCTGCGATATTGTTAAAAATATATTGCAAGGAATACAAATATATTTTTATAAGTAATACAAATAACCTCCATTATCATAAGGTTTGAAAATGGAGGTAAGGTATGCTGAACAGCAGAGTCAGAACGAGCTGGAACAACAATAGTTGTGGTTTCCTCTTCAAGACTCTGTTGAGGGAACACCTGAGGCTCAGTCTGCAAAGGCTGATCAAAGGAAGTAGCAGAAGGTAGGCGCATGGGTGGAGGAGGCTGACTCCTGGCATGAGTGGCTGAACCCAAGGGTTGCGCTTGCTGAGCGGTTGGCGGAAGCGGAGTAGCAAGTTCCTGTTCCTGTGGTGTGAGCGGAGCGCGATGAGGTAGAGGCTGCGCAGAACAAGGTAAATGTCTCGCAAGCTGAGGCTCCTGAGGCGCAAGGCTAAGGTGTAGTGGTGCTTGCCTTGTGGAGGGTTGAGCTCGCTGCAGCGAGAGCTGAGGAGACTGACTCAAGGACGGGAGAGGTTGTTGTACCTCAACCGAGTGTTGCATCACTGGTGGAGCAGCAAGTGGAGGCGGAGGAAGAGAGGTATAATCCTCCTGATCCCATTGTAAAGGTTGCCTTAAAGAAGGCGGAGGCTGAGCACCACTGGGAACAGCCAACTCAGAACGTGGCTCAACATCGTACGCCTGGCAGGTGGTACTGCGATCAGGCGGAGCGAGCGCAGGCGGAGGGAGTGTAGGCGGAGGCGGAGGCGCAACACTCTCAGCCCGACACTCACGCATCAAGACCGAAAGTTGTGACTGCATGGACTGCAGTAGAGTCAACTTGGGGTCGGCAGACACTAAGGTCTGCTGAGGTAAAGCCTTAACAGCAGAGATCTGTTGCGGCAGAACCTTACTCCTCTTAGGCGGAGTGCATTCAACTGATGACTGAGGAGAGTCAGAGCTAACCCAAAGACTGCATCCGGGTTGTTGAACTCTAACTTCGTACGTCTGGCATAGGTCTGGACTTTATGTTTAAGAGGTCTTGAGACCTGAGACCAGCGTTTTCTCCCCTAAATTTCTTCTGCAGACGAGCAAAATAAGGGCTCAATCGTCTGCGGGTGGGAGTGACGGTCTCGGTAAGACACGCCCACAACCACCGAGGATACTTCTGTGCGCCGATCAAGGCCTGCTGAACCCTTTTGTCCTTCGACATTGCTTCTCCCCTGGGCTTGGGAGCTTGCAAGAGGTCCCGGACTGGGAGAACGACTGGCGCGCACAGAAGTACCCTCACGCACAACACTGACACACTTTGCGCTAATCACTTATCACTTTGATTTTCTGTTTGCACTTATTTCACTGTACTCGAAACTTTAAGTGGTTTGTACCTGAAACACGCAATTCTATCCTTTCTCAAAAGTTAGTAATTGCGAAAACAGAATTACAATGTAACAGAAAAATCTAATGAAAGATAAATAATTCAGTGGCTGGAAAGAGACTAAACACTAGATCACTCTAGAAACGTTTACTTTCTTCCCCTAAAGAGACTAGGGAGAAGAGCAAAAACGATAACAACGTTACTCGTACGCCTGGCAGGCTTGAATGAAACGTTTATCCTCCTCTTTCTCCCTCCGTCTCTATCTCTCTCTCTCTCTCTCTCTCTCTTGACTTAGAACCTGAGAGAAGAGCCCAATCATATATATCGTTAAAACATATTATTGTTAAAGGAAAAAACTGAAATATTTCCCAAAATGAAAAGTTCCTTTATTAGGATTAAAACCATTAAGTTAAGAAAGAATGAACAAAACGCTAGACACGGTTACTCTTACTGCAATGTGAAACCGTGAAAATTCTTTCTCTATCGTAACGATAGAGTGCAAGTTGAACGTTCTGAACGTCAACAACTGCAGAGACAAAACAAAACGTTAGTTCAACTTTGAAAACAGTACTAGACTATCAAAGAAATTCTTTCAAAGACATTAAAATAGCATAATATGTTAACAGGTAAAACCGAAATGACGGGCTCAATGTTAATTAACTTCGGTACCAAGAAAAGACCGCCTACTATTAGGAAGGTCGAATATAAACAAATATAAAAATTAATTTTAATAAGTTTATAAAAAAAGGAAGTTAATCGAAGAGGCCTATAAGAGGCGGAGAGATATAAAATAAATCTATAACTTTTGTTAAGCAAAATTAAGAAAGAGAGTCTATACTCTCTTAGACACCAACACTTCCGTCTAAGGGAAGGGTCGGCCATTTAAAGGTGAAAGAGAGTTCATACTCTCTTCGTCACCATAATTAATCAAATTAATTCCAAAAGCTAACTAAGCTAATATAGAAGTTTCCAGTAAAGCGACAGCCGAAATCAAAGAGAAATACTTCACCAAAGTCGTGAAAATACTCCAAGAACATAAGCGTATCCCAGAACGTCTTGCCGGAAGCACGACAGAGGAATAATTGAGGAGGTGTCAACAAGAAGTACTTGAGTACCTGGCCACAGGTGGCGCTGGTAAGTACACCCCCTTCTAGTATTGTGATAGCTGGCGTATCCCTCCATAGAATTCTGTCGGGCAACGGAGGTTGACAGCTACATGATTATCGGGTAAGTTTAATATTGAAAAATCGCAGGTTCGCGCGCGGGCGAACATTGGCGCACATGCGCGCGGAGATGCGGGCGCGCGTGGGCACGTGGGCGCGCAGGCGAAAGTGCGCGCAGGTGAGGGTGCACGCGGTCTTAAGGGCGAGCGCTGGCGGCCGGGAGAATGACGGCGCGCAGGCGAGCGATGGCGCGTTGGCGAGCGATGGCACGTAGGGCGAGAAGGTGAATGACTGCGCACAGGTGAGATAGCGCGTGGGCGCGTAGGAGACCTTCGGCGATCAGAAACGTGGGCGCGCGGGCGTGTTGGAGAGCGCTTGCGCGCAGGCGAAGGATCGCTCGGGTGCCACAACAACGTCGACAATAGACAGAGGATCTACCTCTGCTATCACCGGTGACTGTTTGACAGCTGCACCCAACTGGATCAGGTCAAACAGGGCTTCCCTGGAGGGCGAGCCCTTAAGCCCCAAGGAAGCCCAAAGCTGCAACAAATCATCATTACATACAGTTATTAATATCCTCCCCTGGAGGAGGAGGAGGAGCTGCCTAGCTATGGGAGGCAACTCCCTCTCCCGAACCCCGAGGTTGGGCAACAAAAGAATGGCCTACGCTACCACTCGACGGCCTCTCACGAGAGACCGATCGAGTGGGAGCTTCGGAGGAGGTTCAGGCAACGGAAGAAGAGTCTTTGGTACCTTCCTTCTTCAAGGAAGCCCTTGAAGGAGAAAGGTCACGCCTAGACTTCTTCTTCCGTCGCCGGGAAAACCTCTCCCACTGGGAGGTAGACCACTCCCTACAAGTTTTGTCTTTATCACACCGTTGACCTCTGCAGTACTGACACAAGGTGTGAGGGTCCTTCTCGACCGCCGACATGAACGTCCCACAAGGGCGGTCGGGTAAGCCAGGGCACTTCCGCATGATAGAGGTAGAGGCCAACTTCCGTGCACACAACTGCAAGAAAAAGCAAAAAAAGATTAAGGCTGTAAAAATGCGAGGGTGAGAACAGACACGTCTGACCATCACCCGAGCCAAAAGTGAAGTGAATCAGTTCACCGGTGTGTGAGGGGGGAGGGGTAGCTAGCTACCCCTCCCCTACCCCCTCGCTAACTAGCGAGAGGGTAGTTAACCCTCGTTATAAATCTAATGGCTCGTCATTCAGCTACGCCGAAATTAATACCCCCTATGTAAATAGCTAAGATTTGTATTTCGGTAACGGAACAAACTCCACTTAAAAGTCTTATGGCTATCTTCCAGCTTCGCTGAAACTAAATTCCCTATAAGGAGCGAAGGCGTTTGTAAAGAGTGATGGAATAATCTAAAATTTTTGTAAATGAAAATATCAAAAGTATTTTAAAATAACTCTTTCTCTCTTTGTTCAATAACTCTATTAGCAAAGAAAAATATTCCCATAATGGTGCTGTACCTTTCAGCGAAAAATCGGTCGGCGAAATGTTCACTTCATACCGAACCATAGAAATATCTATGCAAGACTTTAGTATGTTCATTGCGCACATATATTCATAATCTTTTTCTAAAACATCGTAAGATTATATGTAAATCCATTATTTATGTACAGTAGTTTGACAATTTGACAACATACTCACTCAGGGAAAAAACTTGAAAGCATCACTCATAGCATACGTCCTTCAAGCTTCAATAGGTTCAGAATAAAAGCAACGGCTACCTGGATTGCTGGCTCATCTTCAAAAGCACATTCAAATGCGGCTGGTATTTGAAGGCGAAAGCAGCTACGCAAAACATCGCTGAAACATTAATAAGTTTTCATTGAGAATACAAACTGGAACACAAATATTAATAGGCTCATGTCAAGTCTCATACAAATAGGAATTTAAATATTGACTCTGATAAGACACTTGCCTTAACCAATTGATAGTGACTGGCAATTTACGAAAAGGCTTCGGCTATCTATTCTAGACAAAATCCTGTAATAGGCTTTAGATACAAAGGACTATAACAAAACTTTAATCATTGACAGAATAGTTTAGAGAATAAATTCATAGGCTACTAGTTTAAATATGTTGAAAGAAATGAAGAAGGATAGATGTTTGTTATTTATTTTAGGTAGTATAAAGTAAAAACAATGGCATAATTAATGTTAAAGCTTAAAAGCAAAATGAAATTACCTTAGGGATAACATACATACATACCCCCCCCCTCTCTCTCTCTCTCTCTCTCTCTCTCTCCCTCCCTCTCTCTCTCTCTCTCTCTCTCTCTCTCTTTCTCTCTCTCAGATGATTACACATTAAAGGCTCTTAATTTTCGTTATGACAATAGTTGATTACTCTTCATATTTTGCGTAACTTCTGCCTAGTTACATTTTTTCCTCTCGTTGTCCGTACAGCAAAAGGATGGATAGAGTTAATTAAGATGAAATAATAGATTGAAATCTTGTCCCTGATGAAACCCTAAGCAATAGAAAGTAGTGGGCAAGGTTGGTAAAGACTGTTTTAACCTCTGGGTACTTGGCCCACTGGGTTTGAAGGTTTAAAGGCAACTCGTGAATGGCAGAGGCAAGAGACAGTGACATTGCCTATCGAGCAGGACAACGCCCGAGAGACTGATCACATATACATATGGTCAGTGCCCAAGCCCCCTCTCCACCCTAGCTAGGACCAGGAAGGGCCAGGCAATGACTGCTGATGACTAAGCATATAGACTTATAGGCTCCCCCAAAACCCCCATCCTTAGCTCACAAGGATGGTTAGCTTGCAGCGACCAAAGGAACTAACAAGTTTGAGAGGGACTCGAACTCACGTCTGGCTATCACCAGACATAGGCCACCATAACTGTATATAATTTTCTAATACGTTTTGTTCCGAATTATACAAAACAAAATACTTAATATGATTATCCCGGGGTAAAAGCTGGTTCGGCCGTAAGAGCTCAGGGTACTCCTTGCATAGAAAACGAAAATCCTTCATGTCGTCATCACCCAAATTTTTCTTGGTTTTATTGTATCTACGAGTATGTTCGCTAAAGAACTAACGCTAATTATTCACTTAATATGCTCGCAATTAAGAATTATTTTATAACTCCTGTTCTGACAAGCGGTACACGAGTGGGCGAGTATTTCGGCGGACTAAAAATTGGCGACCCAACCACCTACGCACTACCCGAGCTTGGTAAAATATTGAAAGGTAGATTAAAAATAGGTAAAAAAGTAAAAATACTTAAGATTGAACACTGCAGAGACAAATTTTAAAAAAGGATGACTTTCCACCAATTATTTGCATGAGGACAGGGTAATATTTCGGTAGAGTCCCACCCAGCAACATTACCGGTGTGACGGTCTGAACTATCCCCCGGTCTCAGAATTCTCCTTGATAATCTGCGCATGCGCGAACATTACCGTTTGCCAGTGCATACGAGGTTGATGTTTTACTTTCCTGTAATGTTACCGTGCGCAGCTCAACATTACCGCTTGCCAGTGCATACGATCTTGATGTTTTATTTTCATGCGAGTGAAGCGAGCTAATGGCGGGAAAGAACCATTATACAATGTCAAGGAGAATTCTGAGACCGGGGGATCGTTCAGACCGTCACACCGGCATGCTAGTACAGTACATAGGAGATGGATATTTTTTTCTTATTGCGAGTGAAGCGAGCCCACGGCTAAGCAAAATCCACTAGAATTGGGTAATATTTCGATAGAGCCTGATGGTTTTTGCTCGGCCAAGGGCTCGCTTCGCTCCTTTGTACTGGCAGGCGGTAATTACGCTGGGTGGGACTCTACCGAAATATTACCACAAATATTTACCAGGGAACCTTAGGGAATGTTATAGATTTGGTTTTTCCAATTCTAAAATCTTTATAAATAAAAACTTGTCATTTCTCACAAAATATTGTCATGAGAATTATTTAAATACTAGCCAATACAACAGACAAACATTTATTTTCTATATTATGGATATTGTATAATACATTTCTACCTCGAGACTTTTCTACAATCTCCGTCACTTGGTATACTAAACTCGTCCTGTAACATACTATAATAACCTAATGTAGTCTGCCTATTATATATACTTATATAACAGCATAATCTACCAAATTATATTCTAAAAACGTTTAATTACACCTAAAATTACCTTAAAATACCTAAAATTAGGACACAGTTCTAAGATCACCGTATTACCACGAGTAAACAGTATCTGTCATTTCAGTTGTCGGTTTAAACCTTTATCTTTACATCGGCTCCTCAATTTCCTTAATTTCTCATAGTTTTCCCTAATTTTTATTTTATATTATTTTACTTATTTTTATTCAGTCTATTATGCTTTTTATTTATAGTTCTGTTTCTTCTTTTATTTCATTTCTTCATATTTCCCATTCTTTTGTTAATATTCTCTTTTATTCGATTGATTTTATCAGTCAAGTGTTTTTAATATTTTTTTCCTGTATTTCAGACCAAAATAAATGAAAAAAAAATGGCTCTATTTTTATTTATTTAATAGATTATATATATATATATATATATATATATATATATATATATATATATATATATATATATATATATATATATATATATATATACATATATATATATATATATATATATATATATATATATATATATATATATATATATATATATATATATATATATATATATGTGTGTGTGTGTGTGTGTGTGTGTGTGTGTGTGTATATATATATATATATATATATATATATATATATATATATATATATATATATATATATATATATATATATATATATATACATAGTCTTTATTTGCATTATGTAATTGTATTATAAATAAATACTTTTTTAATTCATCCTTTCTGTTGATTTTATGTATATATTGAAATCAGCACAAGACATAGATGGAAAAGTTCCTAAATAAGAATAAGGAAAACTATCAGAAAAGACCAAAAACATAATAAATAAAAGATTTGAAATGAGGTTAAAATCCAAAAGAGATTAATTTAGATTAGAATTATCTAAAACAATAAACAAGCTAAAAACACAAGATATTCGTAAACACAGTCAGATCAAAATTAAGGAAACACTAAAGAAAGAAGTATTATATTGATAAAAAGACTTGAACATTGTGCCAACATAAGTTTGTTTTAATGGATAGAAATGGAAATATTATCAACAAAACTGATGGGGTGATGAAATTTGCAGGGGATATAAGAAATAATTTTGCTTGTAGATATTGAAATACCTGAGCCACTACCAAAAGTAACAGTAGGAGAAATAAAGCAAGCATTATTGAAAAGAGGCAAATCAGCAGATGGCCTAAACAATTGATTTAATAATAGTATTAAAACAAGCTGAACTTTACACAAGATGTCTGCAAGAATGCTCTCTACCTACAGCTTTGAAAAACATTATTATTATACTAATTCACAAAAAGGGAGAACAGGCTCGCTTATGAAGTGGGTCGTAACAACTGACCCCATCCATAAAATTAACCAGCTAATTGAGAAATGAGAGAGTTATTGGGTCCTTTGACCGGCCAGACAGTACTACATGAGATCCTTCTCTCTGGTTACGGTTCATTTTTTCTTTCCCTACACATACACCAAATAGTCTGGTCTATTCTTTACATATTCTCCTCTGTTCTCATACACCTAACAACCCTGAGATTACCAATCAGTACTTCTTCTCTCAAGGGGTTAACTACTGCAATGTAATTGTTCAGTGACTGCTTTCTTCTTGGCAAGGGTAGAACTCTTCAGCTATGGTACGTAACTCTTCTAGGAGAAGAACGCTCCAAAATCAAACCATTGTTCTCTAGTCTTGGGTAGTGCCATAGCCTCTGTATCGTGGTCTTCCACTGTTTTGGGTTAGAGTTCTCTTGGTTGAGGGTACAGTCGAGCACAATATTCTACCTAATTTCTCTTCCTCTTGTTTTTTTGTTTTTTAAAGTTTTTATAGTTTATATAGGAATTATTTATCTTAATGTTGTTACTGTTCTTAGAATATTTCATTTTAATTACTTCTCTTATTTCCTAGTTTCCTTTCCTCACTAGGCTATTTGCCATGTTGGAGCCCTTGGACTTACAGCATCCTGCTTTTCCTACTAAGGGTGTAGCTTGGCAAGTAATAATAATAATAATAATAATAATAATAATAATAATAATAATAATAATAATAATAATGATGATGATAATAATAATAATAATAATAATAATAGTATGACAAACCACTTTGTATGGCATTTATAGATTATGAGAAAGCTTTTGATTCTCTCAAAACTTCAGCAGTAATGAAAGCCCTTTGAAGACTAGGCTTAGATGAATCTCATGTTACAACACTTAAAGATATCTATACAGGCAGTACAGACATCCTAAACTACATAAAGATAGTGAGAAAATTCCCATTGAGAAAGGAGTTAGACAGGGAGACCCCATCTCTCCTAAGTTATGCATGTGTGGATTAATTTTTTTAAAAATCTAGACTGGGAAAATGTAGGAATTAATATTAATGGAGAATACATTAACTTAAAATTTGCAGATGATATAGTTCTGTTTAGTGAATCAAAGGAGGATTTTCAAAAGTTGTTTGAAGATTTTAATACAGAAAGCAGAAGTGTGGGTCTGAAAATGAATATGAGTAAAACTAAGATAATGTTCGATGAAACTGCAGGGAGGCAACAAATAAGGGTTATGGACGAACCTCCAGACATTGTTAATGCATATATGTACTTAGGACAGACAGTAAGTGCTTCCCCAGGACATGAGGCCGGAATTAAAAGAAGAAGAAGCATGGGATGGAGAGCTTTTGGTAAACAAAATGGGATTATGAAAATTAATATGACACTTTCTCTAAAAAGAAAAGTATTTAATCAGATGGTCCTCCAGGCTAGTACAGTAGTAACGTGTCTGCATGGCACCAAATCGATCCCAGCCTGGGACCGTCTGTTTAAGCTGTTTACTGGGGAGGCCACTGCTGTGGTTAGGCACCACAGTGGTGGAGTTAGGCTTGCCCAGCTGACGTTCTGGTGAGTATCTATTCTGATGGAACTGGAGCTGAAACCAGACACCTTTAACCTTTATCAGTATTAACTTATGCATTAGAAACGTATACTCAATTTTTTTAATAAGGCGCATTTGCACAGACACGCATCGGTGCCCTTTTAGCTCGGAAAAAAAGTTTCCTGCTATCTGATTGGTTAGTATTATCTTGTCCAACCAATCAGCGATCAGGAAACGTTTCCGAGCTAAAAGGGCACCCCTGCGAGTCGGTGCAAATCTGCCTCGCTAAAAAGAATTGACTATAGTCTTACTAAAGCCTTAGAACATAAGCTAGTTACAACTCTAAGAGCTATGGAAAGAATAATTATGGGAATAACACTAAGAGACAGAAAAAGAGCAACATGGATACGAGAGCAAACTAAAGTAGAGGATATTCTAATATGTAATAAAAAGAAATAGAAACAAATAATGATCATGACATATAATAGATGAACATTAAGAATAACAGAATAGGTCCCTAGAGACTTCAAAAGAAGCAATGGAAGGAAGAGAAGACGATAGATTGACGAACTAAGAAAATTTGCAGGTATAGATTGGCATAGAAAGACCATAAACAGACGTGAGTGGAAGTACGTATCTGAGGCCTTTGTCCTGTAGTGGCCTTGCAATGGCTAATATATATATATATATATATATATATATATATATATATATATATATATATATATATATATATATATATATATATATATATATATATATATGTGTGTGTGTGTGTGTGTGTGTGTGTGTGTGTGTGTGTGTGTCTGTGTTTTTAAGCTCTTTGGCCATCTAATTTATGTTCACAATGACCTTACAATTTAATTCTATATTTTAGGAGGCATGTAATATACAAGAATATATCTTTTCTAGGAGAAGGACTCTCCAAAATCAAACCATTGTTCTCTAGTCTTGGGTAGTGCCATAGCCTCTGCACCATGGTCTTCCACTGTCTTGGGTTAGAGTTCTCTTGCTTGAGGGTACACTCAGGCACACTATTCTATCTAATTTTTCTTCCTCGTGTTTTGTTAAAGTGTTTATAGTTTATATAGGAAATATTTATTTTAATGATGTTACTGTTCTTAAAATATTTTATTTTTCCTTGTTTCCTTTCCTCACTAGGCTATTTTCCCTGTTGGGCCCCCTGGGCTTATAGCTTTCTGCTTTTCCAACTAGGGTTGTAGCTTAGGAAATAATAATAATAATAATAATAATAATAATAATAATAATAATAATAATAATAATAATAATAATAATAATAATAATAATAATAATAATAACTCCTTGAATTAAATAAATAATCATGAATAATTTCTAAAATCTTAAACATTCATCTACCAACTTTGATTTCTAAAGGTAAAATCGCACACAGTTATATAAGTTAAAAGAATATCTGGTGTAAACCTATTGAAAAAATGCTGACTCAACTATAAGCATTATGACTCATCCCTTACTTCTGAAGCCATAGTAAGCCTAAACATAATCTGTGGAGAACTCGCATGGTGTCTGCATATGTTTGAGTTAATATATTTAAATATAGATTTTGGATTTAACGGTTATCATTATATATAGATTAATAAAGATTATAACAGAATAATTAAATTACTACAAGTAAAAATCGGGTTTAAATAATCTCCCTATATTTCAGTTGGTGATCTGAATTCAAGAGGATTCTTTCAAGAAAAACGTAAACAAATTTGGAGAGAATTTCTCCCTTATGTACGATGTTAATAAAGACCAAAATGCTAATAATAAGTTACGTCAGTTAAGCCATTATTACAATAAAACAATAATCTGAAAATCTACAGACTCTATGACGTGTGTGACAAGGGCAAATAGCTTTGTAGATAATAATTTTAGAAATAGAACTTTCTCTACTACAATATGGTACGATAATCTCCTTATATGTTCGATAATTCCTTTATGACTAGGATAACTGTATCAACCCCACATTGATAAAAGTACTTAATAATTATTAGAGAACTGCTCAGACTCGTATATAAGGCTTAGAACAAATCCTGTAGTCATATTAACCTAATTCCTCCAAAATATGTGCAGAGAAACGGAAGACTGTCACTCAGCCATTCTGACTGAACATATGACCTTCACATGTGCGCTAGAGTTGAAAGATCGATAATTCAATCAATATATCCTTTCGAAGTATGTGTGCATAGTTATTTTAATGATATGATTACGTATTTTAGATAAAAGGGCAAATATGAGGTTATAGAAATAAACCCGTAAAGTTAAAGATATAGTGTTCTGGACTATAGCACAGTGTGACAGTACAAATGACAGATATTGAATCCTACTCATATTAAGTCCATTGTATGACTCAAATCTTCATTATTTGATATTAAACTCGTAGAAATCATTAGGTCCTTTATACATTTCGTTTTGATATCATAAAAATTAATATAGGGAGACAAAAAACACAGAGGAAGGAATGAATCATAGAGAAAATTCTGTCAGCTGAATCATAGTGCTTACAAGATAACAGGATATTGCGTAAGCTGTTATTTGTCATATTATACATTTTATTTGTATTTTATTTCACTTGTATCTATATAATGGTTTTATATAGTAATACAACAATTGTATGTATCAGTTCGAGGAGGCAGATTGATTGAAACGCAATATTTTACACTTCAGTAAACACTATGACGTTTTAATTATCTCTGAAGTGAGTCTAACGCACAAAGGGGCGTTTGTCGTATTAAAATTGCGGAATATTTAAAGTTATTTTCTTCGTTGAGGCAATTTATGGATTGAAAAACATATATTTGATGTTATACATAAACTAGAAAAATATATAGAATGAATATTCTTCATAAATGGTCCAATATGATAGCATTGAGTCGTACTAGTGGACGAGCCTTAAGGTTAGGTTAACAGGAAATGAGGAGAGAGAGAGAGAGAGAGAGAGAGAGAGAGAGAGAGAGAGAGAGAGGAGAGAGAGAGAGAGAGAGAAAGAGAGAGAGAGAGAGAGAGAGAGAGAGGGGGGGAGAGAGAGAGAGAGAGAGAGAGAGAGAGAGAGAGAGAGAGAGAGAGAGAGAGAGAGAGAGAGAGAGAGAGAGAGAGAGAGGTGGGCTGAGCGATCAAATCAGCCAAGCATTCACTTTCAGAATACGAACCAAATATTGAATAATAAACTATTATTTAAACTTATTTTTAATGTTATTAAGAGATTATTAAATATATAAACCTGTGGTTAAACTTCAGGTCTCATAAGATGAGATAGACTTTGTTTTTTCCTCAAAATGGGTTTGGCAATCACGAAAAATTCCTGATAGATGACGTAATTTGAAAGTCATGGTTTGACTTTTTTTTTTTTTTTTTTTTTTTTTACCTGGAATACAGTGATGAGAGTTTCTAAAATTAAACGTTGCGTAAATTCTCCTCGAATACGCATATTTTCGTATTCTAATTTTTAAATAATAGTTTTCTTTTATATTGAACTGAATATTGTCTAAAATTCCTTAGCAAACTGAAATATCTTAAAATTTCTAAGACCTACCCTGACTTTAACCTCTAAATATGATGTATTAGATAACTATTTTCCACTTTATAACCAAATTATTTATATAATTAACTGAATTTTATCTAATCTCAGCTATTTCCACGCCTAACTCTGATTTCATATCTATTTTTAGCCAAAATTCCACGTACTAGTACTACTACTTCACGAGACGGTTTGTTCATTTTGGGCGTAACTTATCAGATATTGTCAAATTTTATATAAATAAATAAAAGATATTTTGAAGAGATTCATATATTTTTATAATTTTCGTAATTTTAAATAGGATTAAAAATTATGATTTAAAGCATTTGAATTTGAATTAGTTTTTAGATTGAGGGAATAAATGTGGAATACGGAGTCGTTCTTTTCAAAGAATCTGAAAAACTGAGTATTTTTATATAAAAACCTTGAAATATGCAAAAGGAATAATAAATAAATAATTAAAAATTATATTTATATGCTAATAAATACTATATTATATAAATAAATCCCAAAATTAAGAACTGATAATTATAGAAAAACTGAGTATTTTTTATTTACAAACCTTAAAATATGCAAATAAATTATAAATAGATAATTAAAAAAATATTATTGTATGATAATAAATACAATATTATATAAATAAATCCATAAATTAAAGAAAATAACTAATAAATAATTTAATTTTCGTATCAAACACACCTAAACCCACCCCCTTTTTCGTACGATAATTATCGTACATGTACGATTATTTTAGGTCTAGTACGATTTACGATACATACCTTAGGTATATACAAATGTGTTTTTAATTAAACAATTATATTAAAATACCTTGAAATAAGTCAATCATGTAACTCCCTAATAATTATATTGAAACTGTGTACGATAATTTTGGTTGAAAAACGACAATTTTAAGGCTCACGTACGATAATCCAATCGAAATAATCTGGCATAGGGTTGCCAGGTTTTCTAAATGAGAAAAGGTCAATTTCTAATCAACAGAGGCTTTAAAAGGTCAACCCATTAATAGAAAAAGGTCAAAAATATAGTATTTAAGGCTTGGCTTTTTTCATATTACTAAAGGCCAACCTATTTAAATACAAAAGGTCAAATTTGAGTTTTTTTTTTTGGCCGGAAAAAAGGCCAAACTGGCAACCTGATCTGGTAACCTTGATTCAAACTCTCTCGGAGTCTCAGACGTCATCTAATCGCGGGCTCGTCAACACGTGATCCTGTGAGAACGCTGATCTCTTTGCCCTTTTTAAGCGCCAAATCACTACTTATCCAAAATGGTGAGTTTAAAATAAGAAGTATAATAAATTTTTTATTTGTTGATGTATTAATTTATTCGAAATAAGCGGGAAATTTGGTTAAAATTGATAAAACATGATTGACATATTTTCGTCCTGTTGCTCTGTGAGTTGGAACCGGCTGGATTTTAACTTTCTCTTTGTTGTCACTGGTTGAGCGGACTTTCTTTTATTCTATACGTTATTTATCCATTTATTGCTATTTAAACGTATTTTTAACATTTATTAATAAATTGCGTTTATTCCATACATTATTCACTCCTTAATTGCTATTTAAACGTATTTTTTGTACATTTTTCACTCCTTAATTGCTATTTAAACGTATTTTTTGTACATTTTCACTCCTTAATTGCTATTTAAACGTATTTTTAACATTTTCTAGATAAATTTCGTTTATTCCATGCATTATTCACTCCTGAATTGCTATTTAAACGTATTTTCAAGATTTTATGGATAAATTGCGTTTATTCCATACATTATTCACTCCTGAATTGCTATTTAAACGTATTTTAAGATTTTATGGATAAATTGCGTTTATTCCATACATTATTCACTCCTGAATTGCTATTTAAACGTATTTTTGATATTCTATTAATAAATTTCGTTTATTCCATACATTATTCACTCCTGAATTGCTATTTAAACGTATTTTTAAGATTTTATGGATAAATTCCGTTTATTCCATACATTATTCACTCCTGAATTGCTATTTAAACGTATTTTTGATATTCTATTAATAAATTTCGTTTATTCCATACATTATTCACTCCTGAATTGCTATTTAAACGTATTTTTGATATTCTATTAATAAATTTCGTTTATTCCATACATTATTCACTCCTGAATTGCTATTTAAACGTATTTTTAAGATTTTATGGATAAATTCCGTTTATTCCATACATTATTCACTCCTGAATTGCTATTTAAACGTATTTTTGATATTCTATTAATAAATTTCGTTTATTCCATACATTATTCACTCCTGAATTGCTATTTAAACGTATTTTTGATATTCTATTAATAAATTTCGTTTATTCCATACATTATTCACTCCTGAATTGCTATTTAAACGTATTTTTAAGATTTTCTAGATAAATTTCGTTTATTCCATGCATTATTCACTCCTGAATTGCTATTTAAACGTATTTTCAAGATTTTATGGATAAATTTCGTTTATTCCATACATTATTCACTCCTGAATTGCTATTTAAACGTATTTTTAAGATTTTATGGATAAATTGCGTTTATTCCATACATTATTCACTCCTGAATTGCTATTTAAACGTATTTTTGATATTCTATTAATAAATTTCGTTTATTCCATACATTATTCACTCCTGAATTGCTATTTAAACGTATTTTTAAGATTTTCTAGATAAATTTCGTTTATTCCATGCATTATTCACTCCTGAATTGCTATTTAAACGTATTTTTAATATTTTATGGATAAATTCCGTTTATTCCATACATTATTCACTCCTCAATTGCTATTTAAACGTATTTTTAAGATTTTATCGATAAATTTCGTTTATTCCATACATTATTCACTCCAGAATTGCTATTTAAACGTATTTTTAAGATTTTATCGATAAATTTCGTTTATTCCATACATTATTCACTCCTGAATTGCTATTTAAACGTATTTTTAAGATTTTATCGATAAATTTCGTTTATTCCATACATTATTCACTCCTGAATTGCTATTTAAACGTATTTTTAAGATTTTATCGATAAATTTCGTTTATTCCATACATTATTCACTCCTGAATTGCTATTTAAACCTATTTTTAATATTTTATTGATAAATTTCGTTTATTCCAGACATTATTCACTCCTGAATTGCTATTTAAACGTATTTTTAAGATTTTATGGATAAATTTCGTTTATTCCATACATTATTCACTCCTGAATTGCTATTTAAACCTATTTTTAAGATTTTATCGATAAATTTCGTTTATTCCAGACATTATTCACTCCTGAATTGCTATTTAAACGTATTTTTAAGATTTTATGGATAAATTTCGTTTATTCCATACATTATTCACTCCTGAATTGCTATTTAAACCTATTTTTAATATTTTATTGATAAATTTCGTTTATTCCAGACATTATTCACTCCTGAATTGCTATTTAAACGTATTTTTAAGATTTTATGGATAAATTTCGTTTATTCCAGACATTATTCACTCCTGAATTGCTATTTAAACGTATTTTTAAGATTTTATCGATAAATTTCGTTTATTCCATACATTATTCACTCCAGAATTGCTATTTAAACCTATTTTTAATATTTTATTGATAAATTTCGTTTATTCCAGACATTATTCACTCCTGAATTGCTATTTAAACGTATTTTTAAGATTTTATCGATAAATTTCGTTTATTCCATGCATTATTCACTCCTGAATTGCTATTTAAACGTATTTTTAAGATTTTATCGATAAATTTCGTTTATTCCATGCATTATTCACTCCTGAATTGCTATTTTAACGTATTTTTAAGATTTTATCGATAAATTTCGTTTATTCCATACATTATTCACTCCAGAATTGCTATTTAAACGTATTTTTAAGATTTTATCGATAAATTTCGTTTATTCCATGCATTATTCACTCCTGAATTGCTATTTAAACGTATTTTTAAGATTTTATCGATAAATTTCGTTTATTCCATGCATTATTCACTCCTGAATTGCTATTTAAACGTATTTTTAAGATTTTATCGATAAATTTCGTTTTTTCCATACATTATTCACTCCTGAATTGCTATTTAAACGTATTTTTAAGATTTTATTGATAAATTTCGTTTTTTCCATGCATTATTCACTCCAGAATTGCTATTTAAACGTATTTTTAAGATTTTATGGATAAATTGCGTTTATTCCATACATTATTCACTCCTTAATTGCTATTTAAACGTATTTTTAATACAATTTATCAATAAATTTCGTTTTTTATCAATTTTTATATTGCTATCGTAAACCTTAAATTCTTTCCTTGTATATACGATCTCAATATGGCGTCTTAACGACAATTTTCATTAATATTCGTGTACCAATTTCACCCTCCCCCCCCTAAGCTGACAAGGGCCTATCGTATAGAAAACGAATTTGTATCCCGTTTTCTATATTTTTTATTGTAATATAAAATTAATTAAATTCATATCTAGCTGTAGGGATTATATATCGGTCTTTTTCATCCATATATATTTTTTTAGTTATATATTATAAGCAACTTTAATTATACCACATTTTAATAGGGTCGTAATAGAATCTGTTAGGACAATCGAATTAAAATTATTCGCTTCCATATAAGCACAACAGGAAGCCAGAAGACCTCATATACTGCTCTGTCGTATTTCTCTTCCTCGGTTTTTTTTTTTTTTAAGTTTTTATAGTTTGTATATTTAAGATTTATTTTAACGCTATTCTTAAACATATCTTGCAGTTTATTTCCTTATTTCCTTTCCTCACTGGGCTATTTTTCCTGTTGGAGGCCTTATAGCATCCTGCTTTTCCAATATCTCCAATAGATTTAGTAGATTTGAGAACGAAGTCCTCAGAAGGATATTGGGAGTAAAATGACAGGACAGGATTAGAAATGAAACTAAGAGATGACTCGAGTGCCCTATGTGGATGAGACCATGAGGGGTAGATAGAGATGGTTTAGGCATACCCTTCACTCTCCCCGAGAGAGATTAGTTCACTAAACGTTCAGTTGGGCTCCATAAGGCTTTAGAAGAGTTGCGAGACCCAGGCCTACATGGATGAAGTAGATGAATGGGGTATTGATATAAAAGCTTAAGATAGAGATTGGGAAAATTTAAGAGGCCCTTTGTGTTTATAAGTGATGAACTATAATTAGATACATAAACTGGGAAATTTGTATGTGTGATACCGTCCACCTGCATGTATTATGTTTAACTTGAAATACACCAGTGTAAGGGGGGGATCGCAGGGCGTCATCCTCCCCCCGTTAGGTAAGGGTGTGGCTTGTAGGTTAGGTTAGGGAGGGAAAGGTTAGGTTAGTTGATGTCCATTTTTCATAAACGCGAGAGAAGAACTGACCGCTGATGTACAAAGGCTCCCAAAAATTTATAACATACAATATTTTTTTTTTTAATTTGAAAGCAACTATGAAACCAAATTTTTAAAATGATTTTGGCATCAATAGACTTAATTATTAAAGAATATTTGGTTTTGAAAAAGGTAAAAAAACTAGACTGAACTATTTCTTCTTTACTCTGTGTTCCCAGTGCTGTTTTGTAACCTCATTTGTTTAGATAATAGTTGTCTAGTCTTTACCCTTTTAAAACCATTGAAAGAATGTGCTTAAGTTTGGAATGTCTTAGGTCAAAGACTGCAATTAAAGAAGACCTAAATACTTAAGCTTCATCTGTGGTGGATAAGGGGGCAGGGTGGGCTGTGGCACCCCTAGCAGTACCAGCCGAACTCGGTTGAGTCTCTCGTCAGGCTTGGAGGAACGTAGAGAGGAGAGGTCCCCCTTTTTTTCCATTTGTTTGATGTTGGCTACCTCCCCAGAATTGGGGAAGTGCCTTGGTATATGTGTGTATGTAAACTATTGTACTAATGTTACAAGGTAGCTGTATTAAGAGAGGCGAGGTGAGTATTAGTAATTTTATTCAACAAGATAACGAGCTTATATACAAGCACTTGAGGGCAATAATGGTAAGAAAATCTAAGCAATGAGACAGGCAATGTCAAGCTTAAACTGGTTTTCTTATCAGTTAGGGAGAGAGCGAGCGGTTACAAAAACAGCCACTGCCCTTGAATAAAAGTTAAACTTTTCATGTTTAGGTAGAATAGAACGAGTTTGTTATGTCTGCGAAAGAATAGCATTTGGAGGTTAAATATATCAAAAGAATATTGTCAAGTACAATGTTAGAATGTAAGTTGTTAGTGGCAGATGCAATGTCTAGGAGTATTATATTTCTGGTCGGTAAAGTTTTTAATGGTAAGAAAAATTTCCTATAGAGAAACTGGAACCTTTGTGTATTAATGGCCAGTTCCTCACGCATGCAAAGGAGAATACAGTAGAATTTTCTTCCCATTTGCTAGTCTGTTTTTCACCTAACCTACAACCCGTGTCCTTACCTACTTACCTAAGGGGGCTAGGGCCCCCCCCCCCCTTATATTGCCATATTCTTAGCTGGCAGTCATCTCTTATGTGGGGCAGCTATCATAAATACACCCCGAAAAAAGTCTTTTTCCTAAAATTACCTTTATTTTCGTCAAAAATAAAGTTCAGATCAGTGCCATGTTAGCGTTCATTTGTGTAACCCAAAATTGAATCGCTCCTATATATAATACTTCTCTTCTTTCCAGCGTGAGTGTATCTCAATCCACGTTGGGCAGGCTGGCGTCCAGATGGGCAATGCCTGCTGGGAGCTCTACTGCCTCGAGCACGGCATCCAGCCCGATGGACAGATGCCATCAGACAAGACCATCGGAGTCGGCGACGACTCCTTCAACACTTTCTTCAGCGAAACTGGCTCTGGAAAGCACGTCCCCAGAGCCGTGTTCGTGGATCTGGAGCCGTCCGTCGTAGGTATGTCGTGCATTCTCTGATGATTAGAAATTCAATTCTTAGCGGTCGTCTTTGGTTGATAATTTAAAGTTATTAGGAGACTGTTCTTTATTTAACCCTTTTACCCCCAGGCTATTTGGAAATTTCCAACCCTTAACCCCCAAGGGGTTATTTTTTCCCCAGCACATTTTGCAGTATATTTTTTTTAAATTGCTCTAACAGCCTTAATTTTTGTCATAGAGAGGTCAGGTTGGTCTCATTCTCTTGGAAAATGCCTGAATTTTTTCATAAAAATATAAAAAATATGAAAAAAAAAATTTTTAACGCATTTTTTTGCAAGGACGTACCGGTACGTCCATGGGGGTAAAGGGATGGGTTTTGTGAAACGTACCAGTACGTCCTTTGGGGGTAAAAGGGTTAAATGCAACGTATTTGTTTCATTTAGCACTGACAAAATTTCATACTCCCCATTGCTATAGTAAAATCTTATTCCAATTTACAGATGAAGTAAGAACTGGTGTGTATCGCCAGCTGTTCCACCCCGAGCAGTTGATCACCGGAAAGGAAGATGCCGCCAACAACTACGCCCGAGGCCATTACACAATCGGGAAAGAAATTGTCGATGTCGTCCTGGACAGAATCCGCAAGTTAGCCGATCAGTGCACAGGTCTTCAGGTAAGCTACATCTTATTTCCTTGAGTACATAGTACCAATGGAGTTTTCGGTTTACCTCGGTACACCTCGCATAATGTACTCTAGAAATATCCAATTAGTGTGGGACCCGATGGTGTAATTCCCAAACCCAGAATTCCCAGGTTGTCTTTCCCGAATCGGAACTCCCAGGTTGTCTTTCCCGCCCGAATCGGAATTCCCAGGTTGTCTTTCCCGAATCGGAATTCCCAGGTTGTCTTTCCCGAATCGGAATTCCCAGGTTGTCTTTCCCGCCCGAATCGGAATTCCCAGGTTGTCTTTCCCGCCCGAATCGGAATTCCCAGGTTGTCTTTCCCGCCCGAATCGGAATTCCCAGGTTGTCTTTCCCGCCCGAATCGGAATTCCCAGGTTGTCTTTCCCGCCCGAATCGGAATTCCCAGGTTGTCTTTCCCGCCCGAATCGGAATTCCCAGGTTGTCTTTCCCGCCCGAATCGGAATTCCCAGGTTGTCTTTCCCGCCCGAATCGGAATTCCCAGGTTGTCTTTCCCGCCCGAATCGGAATTCCCAGGTTGTCTTTCCCGCCCGAATCGGAATTCCCAGGTTGTCTTTCCCGCCCGAATCGGAATTCCCAGGTTGTCTTTCCCGCCCGAATCGGAATTCCCAGGTTGTCTTTCCCGCCCGAATCGGAATTCCCAGGTTGTCTTTCCCGAATCGGAATTCCCAGGTTGTCTTTCCCGAATCGGAATTCCCAGGTTGTCTTTCCCTCCCGAATCGGAATTCCCAGGTTGTCTTTCCCGCCCGAATCGGAATTCCCAGGTTGTCTTTCCCGCCCGAATCGGAATTCCCAGGTTGTCTTTCCCGCCCGAATCGGAATTCCCAGGTTGTCTTTCCCGCCCGAATCGGAATTCCCAGGTTGTCTTTCCCGAATCGGAATTCCCAGGTTGTCTTTCCCGAAACGGAATTCCCAGGTTGTCTTTCCCGAAACGGAATTCCCAGGTTGTCTTTCCCGAATCGGAATTCCCAGGTTGTCTTTCCCGAATCGGAATTCCCAGGTTGTCTTTCCCGAATCGGAATTCCCAGGTTGTCTTTCCCGAATCGGAATTCCCAGGTTGTCTTTCCCGAATCGGAATTCCCAGGTTGTCTTTCCCGAATCGGAATTCCCAGGTTGTCTTGCCCGAATCGGAATTCCCAGGTTGTCTTGCCCGAATCGGAATTCCCAGGTTGTCTTGCCCGAATCGGAATTCCCAGGTTGTCTTTCCCGAATCGGAATTCCCAGGTTGTCTTTTACTGAATCTAGCGATGTACTATTGGAGTCTTGATTCAGTCCAGTCTGTCTTCCTATTGCTTTTATCATCCATGTTAAATGCGATCTCCCCTTTTTTTTTAATGCCATATTTCATAAAATTTGTTCTCCCAACATACAAGTACAGTATATAGTATTTGTAGGCTATATGGTTACAGTACCGCACAAAATACATAGTACGTTTGCCTTTCCATCGGCACTTCCTTAGCTTTCTTTAGTCTTTTTTTTTTTCCACGTCGGTTATTTTCTTTCCTCGAATCCTTCTTTCTTAAACAAAGTTTCCTATTCATCTTTTCCTCTTCATATGGCTGCTGTAGTTCTAGTATTACTCCATCTAACTGGTAGTAGTTCCATTGACAGTCAAGATTTTAGGTAACTTGTATAGTGAAAGCAAGTTAGCCATTCATATAATGATCCTCCGATTATCTAGAATGAACTTGAAAAGTAATGCAATATATGAGGAAAATCTCTTGCTTATCAATCTACTCGCCCTAAAGATACATACCAATTAAGCTTTTCGCTGGTGAACAGAATATAGATGGGTTTGTTAAGGAATTCACTCTATATCATCATGTTTGTTTCCTTGGTACAGAGTGAAGTCCTCAAGTCCTGACCTTTATAGTTGCATAGTACAGTACAGTATTGGCAATTTTGAGTCGTTTGTCACGCAATCCATGTTTGTAAAATGTCTTTTAATTATTCTTGATTGTTTTCTTATTTGGTCAACAAATGCACAAAACCTTTTTATATGCATTAGGAAAAAAATATGAATTTGGGATATAATTAAAATTTAAGACCCATTTTAAATGTATAAAGCTTATTTTGGGCTAGTTTGTATTGACCTTTTTTTTTCCATTTACAGGGCTTCCTCATCTTCCATTCCTTCGGAGGCGGCACCGGCTCAGGCTTCACGTCCCTCCTCATGGAACGCTTGTCCGTCGATTACGGAAAGAAGAGCAAGTTGGAGTTCGCCATCTATCCCGCTCCTCAGGTAGGTGTCGGTGGAGGAGATGTTAGAATTGAATAGCTCCGAAGAAGAGATTTTATTCCTTTTTTTTTTGTTTCTGTACTGAAAAATGTTTTAGGTAAATATTAGTGTATTGAATATAAGAGCAGAGGCTTGCAAGTGTTTTAAGATGTTTTGAAATTTGTAGATTCCAAATTTTTAACAATCTTTTATCTTTCAGGTTGCCACAGCTGTTGTCGAACCATACAACTCCATCCTCACCACCCACACTACACTAGAACATTCAGACTGTGCCTTTATGGTCGACAACGAAGCCATCTACGACATCTGCCGCAGAAATCTCGACATTGAACGTCCATCCTACACCAATCTGAACAGGCTCATTGGCCAGATTGTCTCTTCCATCACTGCTTCCCTGAGGTTCGACGGTGCTCTTAACGTAGATCTGACTGAATTCCAGACCAACTTGGTCCCTTACCCAAGAATCCACTTCCCCTTGGTCACCTACGCTCCTGTCATTTCTGCCGAGAAAGCCTACCACGAGCAACTCTCGGTTGCCGAGATAACGAATGCCTGCTTTGAGCCCGCCAACCAGATGGTCAAGTGCGACCCTCGCCACGGCAAGTACATGGCCTGCTGCCTCCTGTACAGAGGAGACGTCGTCCCCAAGGACGTCAACGCCGCTATCGCTGCCATCAAGACAAAGCGTAGCATCCAGTTTGTCGACTGGTGTCCCACCGGCTTCAAGGTTGGCATCAACTACCAGCCACCCACTGTTGTTCCTGGTGCCGATCTCGCCAAGGTGTCTAGAGCCGTGTGCATGCTTTCCAACACCACCGCCATTGCCGAGGCCTGGGCTCGTCTCGACCACAAGTTCGACCTCATGTATGCCAAGCGTGCTTTCGTCCATTGGTACGTCGGAGAGGGCATGGAAGAGGGCGAATTCACCGAGGCCCGCGAGGACTTAGCTGCTCTGGAGAAGGACTACGAAGAGGTCGGAATGGATTCCGCCGAAGGCGAGGAGGGAGACGAAGGCGACGAGTACTAGAACGTGTCGCGGTTCTCATGTGATGTACAATGCTTGAAATTTGGAACTTAACTTTTGGATTTTATAGGAAATTTTATCATTGTGGACCAATAGTTTAATACAAATATTTACCTATATTTTTTTGGTTAATTACCAGTCTAAAACACCACTTGTTCAAGACAGTTGGATATATTTTGAAATACAAAATTTGATACAGTAATTTGTTTTTTCTTCCCTCGATATTGCCATGTATATATTTTATTTATATTCCAGAGAATGTTTTAAGAGTTAGCAATTTCCTTCAGTATAAACTTAATTTTGTCTGTGTTGACACAAGATTTTGATACATGGTAGTTAAACTAGACAAACTGAATACAGTATTTATAACCCGCTATCTAAATTAATAAGGTTATAATATACAGTACTTTTCATGTCTCTACCATATCTTATATGTATAGAACTAAAACAAATGATTTATATAAAAAACAATCAAAAGTACAGTAGTCAAAAAAATTTTGGCAACCTAATATATTAACATGAATCTCCTTTATGTTCATATTGCTTTGTTTTTTAAGTTAATAAGTTTCCATTTTTCTAGCCTGAAAACCATGCCAGCCAATGCGACATTTAAAGGTAACCCAAATCAGTCGATCGCTGCAAGATTCTTCAGGTAATTTTTACCACCTCCCCCGCAAAGAAAGGAAACCATAGACTATTACATATCTTCAAACATGAAATAAACATATCATCCCCTCAAGTCTTGAACTTAAGTACAATAAACTTGTTTTTTGGGCTCGAGCCATGTCCTGATGGAAGTTCCCTTCGGCTGCTTCCTACTGTATATTATTTCTGCGAGTGATATTACAAGACAATTATTGTCAGGTATTACGGGGTTCTGACCCCCGGAACGACTATCTTGAGGTATCGTGTATAATCAGGGACGTATCTTGAGATAACCATAGATATCTGCACCCCCAATAGACTTTACCCGGTCTAATCCACTAAGGGGAAGGATAAGTGAGGAGCCGTTACATATCCTATCACCTTTCGGTGCTCCCATATGTGTCTGGTGCTTCATTCCTTGTTCGCAGCTTCACGCTACTGTTCTATTGTACATTAAACTTGTTTGAAAAGTTGTTCGATATCAACCATTTGAGTTTCCCACCACCCACTGAATTGAGGTTCCCTTTGAGATCTTAACTTTCGTTTGAGATGTCTACTTCTGCAGTTGCTTAGTGTCACTGAAAGTAGTCCACTGGTTTGGTTAATCTCTTGTGTGGTTGGCTTCCCCTTCTGATTGCTATAGAGCCAGCTATCCAATTATCTTGTCATCCTTATGCCTCTTGTGGAGGGTTGGTGCTAACGAAAACACGAGAAGCTGTCGTCGAGCTGAAGCCGAGAGCTTTGAACCTCTGTAGTTATTGAGACAGGATAGGAACTTGGAGGTAGGCATATTTCAGGTCATGGCGACTGAAAAGTACTGATCTTGGCGTCCCTATTTTGAAATTAATCTTCATTACAAAACAGTTGGGACGAGAGAAAGTCTATAATGGGTCTCCCAGAAAATCTGATGCTTTTTTTTTTTTATGAAAAACAAGGTTGTAGAAACTGTTAACAAGGCTGTAGAAATGAGTGTGAAAGCAAAGCTGATTTCATCACTCTTCTTAGCTCTAACTGCTCCTCAGAACCAGAATGACCCAAGGGTTTGGATCCAGTTCCTCCCAAACGTGCCATTGGTGTTGTAGGCTACCTATTGTCACACATAAGAGCAGTGGTCTCTAAGGACATTAGCCCTTATTGACGGTTCTTAGACGGTCGAGGTTATCATTGGGTCTATAGAAGAAAGAGAGGAATAGGTTCCTGGGTCTTGGTAATCCTCTTGGCAGCTTATATATTAAAGGATGGTAGTAGGCTCGTCTTTGATCAAAGATTATCTGGTCTAGTTTCGTCTGAAGCGGCCTCGGTGTGCTGCTGTCATTCCAAGCATGGATTGAATCCTGCCCTCCCTGGTGTCTTTGGCTTAAAGATGGGCTTTCTCAAGGGATGTGAGCGTCCCTCCTTAAACAGCTCTTTTGTGAAGAGTTGTGAAGCCCTCAATGCTATCTTCTCTATGAGAGAGAGATGGGGATACAAGAAATCCTTTCTCATTGTCAGAAATGCCTCTTTGTAGGCATAACACTCTTGGATGACTTGATTAATTCACTTATATAATTGTATATTATATAATGAGGGACTTGGTGTGAGTTATAATTAAATAAATGGATTACAGTATAAATGATATTAAAAGCAAGTTGCTGAAGCATGATCTATTAGCATATGTTTTTTGTTCACCAGCTAAATGTATTCTAGCATGGGAAGTGGATGCCACATTAACTGGTGGAATCCAGTACGGTAAATTTTTCCCCAGCTTACCACGATTCGATGTCAGAGTGGTTTTCAGGTCTATCACCTCTGTGGTTCGAGGGAGCGAGGAGGGTACTAACATGCAACTATTCTTCTGTAGCGACCTCTTTCGAGAGTGGTACATTACACGGAGACTACTCACAGTATTCTCAGACAAGGGATTTTTCCAAGCTGTTTTGAAAACAGGGACTCTCTAGCTATGGTAAGCAGCTCTTCTAGGAGAAGGACACTCTGAAATCAAACCATTGTTCTCTAGTCTTGGGTTGTGCCATAACCTCTGTACCATGGTCTTCCACTACATTGGGTTAGAGTTCTCTTGCTTGAGGGTACACTCGGGCACACTGTTCTCTCTTGTTTCTCCTTCTCTTTTTTTGTTAAAGTTTTCATAGTTTATGATAGGAAATATTTATTTTAATATTGTTGCTATTCTTAAAACAATTAATGTTTTACTTGTTTCCTTTCCTCACTGGGCTGTTTTCCCTGTTGGAGCCCCTGGGCTTATAGCATCCTGCTTTTCCAACTAGGGTTGCAGCTTCGCAAATAATAATAATCTTATCAAAAGAATGTTTACATGTTTTGACGCAAGTCGAGAAATGGTGACTATCCTGCACATAATACTAGGTAGGTAGCAGCAGTAGGGGATTCAGCATTATGAAGCTTCATCTGTGGTGGATAATGTGGGAGGGTGGGCTGTGACACCCTAGCAGTACCAGCTGAACTCGGTT
Source organism: Palaemon carinicauda (assembly GCF_036898095.1). NCBI lineage: Eukaryota > Metazoa > Arthropoda > Malacostraca > Decapoda > Palaemonidae > Palaemon > Palaemon carinicauda. The sequence goes on from NC_090758.1 coordinate 76,174,726, forward strand.
GAGTCCCTTGTTAGGCTGGGAGGACCGTAGAAAGTAGAGGTCCCCTTTTTGTTTTTGTTTCATTTGTTGATGTCGGCTACCCCCCAAAATTGGACGAAGTGCCTTGGTATATGTATGTAGTTAAATCAAAGAGTCAGGCCTTCTCCATCATAAGGCTCAATACTACACAGTATTCTAGAAGTTTTATTCCAGCTACGACAAGATTATGGAATGATCTTCCTAAACAGGGGAACTTCAAAAGTTCAAACTAGCAGCGAATGTTTTCCTATTGAACGAGCTGACATAAGTGTCTGCATAGTTTATATATGACAGATTTATTTTGATGTTGCTTATCTTAAGATATTTTATAATAATTATTCATTGATTCTCATGTAGTTTATTTCCTTATTCCTTTTCTTCAGTGTTATTTTTGCCTGTTGGAGCCCTTGAACTTATAGTATCCTGCTTTTCCAGCTAGGGTTGTAGCTTAGCTAATAATAATAATAGTAACCTAGTACTAGTTTGGGTATTTTAAAGTTTTGCATTCCACGTTTTTTATGAAAATAATGTCTACACAAGATGATATTCTCTTTGCTAGCTTTCAGAGTAAACATTATTTAAAAGTACTTGCTTTGGTAGTAGGTATATTAATTTAAATGGATCTTTTTATGAGCCTTAACATTTTTCCCGAAAAGATTGTCCTTTTTATTTATTAAGGGAATTTTATACTAAAAGATTCAGGATTGGATTTATGTATGTTTGGTATTTCAAATGTATTTAAGTCCTTTACGGTTGAAAAACCTCTGGTAGTCAGAGAAGTTTTTTTTTTAATCCTTTTATCCCCAGGATATTTGGAAATTTCCAACCCTTAACCCCCAGGGGGTTATTTTTTTCCCAGCACATTTTGCAGTATATTTTTTTTAAACTGCTCTAACAGCCTTAATTTTTGTCATAGAGAGGTCAGGTTGGTCTCATTCTCTTGGAAAATGCCTGAATTTTCACAAAAAAAATATCAAAAATATGAAAAAAAAATTTTTATAGCATTTTTTTGCAAGGACGTACCGGTACGTCCATGGGGGTAAAGGGATGGCTTTTGTGAAACGTACCAGTACGTCCTTTGGGGGTAAAAGGGTTAAACTCAATGTGGCTTTACATTTTATAACAGGTTTGGAACCTAAGGAAAATATTTCCATTAAAGACGTCACACGTAAAACAATTTTTCCTTTGACATAGGCTAAATGCATTAGTGAACTACAAGTGCTTTCTTTACCCAGTGAGGGTTGTTAAGTAGGACCAAAAATTAAGACATCCAGGATAATGTTTTGTTTTGTGGGGTTAGGCTGTCCAAATCCTATATATTTTCAGGATAATAGGTTGGTCGTAGAGGCTCACAAGAATTTGCATCTAAAGCCCTGTCCACACGATCGAGCATGCCCGACAGGCAAACAGTGATACCAGACCACAATAGTTAGTAAGAATGAGAGTTAATGACGTCAGAAGCGGGAAAACCACAGACAGGGGATCTGGCATCATACAGTGTGCCAGATCCCTGCCTTTAGCTTTCCCGCTTCTGACGTCATCAACCCTCATTTTCAATAACTACTGTGGCCTGGTATCATTGTTTGTCCGTCGGGCATGCTCGATCGTGTGGACAAGGCTTAAGTAAAGTGTGTTACATGAGTAGTGCAGCTATACAGATGAAATATTGTAAGATTCTATCTTTCTAACGAGTTCTAACTAAAGCTCTGGGCGGATCTGCTGGTATTCGCTAAACGCTATCTTAAAGGGTCCCAGTTTATCTTATTAAGATTACAATATTTGTAGCATCTAAGGTGTGGCAATTGAAGAACGAATGAAGAAATGAACTTATGCATGTCGTAGTTGCTAGGTATGCGGTTCCATTAAAGTTGGTTTTCTTTCAGTTTCACTAATGAATGAATTTAACTAATCTTGGTTATTTGTATACTTGAGTGCCATATGTTGATGACACCATGTTGAGGGGTAGATGGAGATGGTTTGGTCGTGCTCTTCGCACTCCCCAAGAGAGATTAATTCACTAAGCATGTAATTGGGCTTCAGAAGGCACTAGAAGAGTTGAAAGACACAGGCCTACATGGCTGAGGACTATGAAACGTGAAGCAGGAGATGATGAATGGAGAAGCACTGATTTAATGCTCAAGATTGACAACTGACGAAATCTAACCAAGGCCCTTTGCGTCAGTAAGCGTAGGAGATGATGATGATTTATATCCCCAAAGTGGAGTAAGTTATAACCTTAGTTATTATCATTACTTGCTAAGCTATAGCCCTGGTTGGAAAAGCAGGATGCTATATGAACAAGGACTCCAAGAGGGAAAAATAAACTGGTGAGGAAAGGAAAAAAATAAACTACACGGGAAATAATGAATAAGTGTAAAATATGTTAAGATCAGTACTTTAATGGTTCAATACCGAGGTACTACACTTCGAACTCAGTCTTTTGTATCATTTATTTTTTTAGAACTTCCCACTTCCATCAGTGCGCGCGAGTACGCAATATGGATATCAAGGGAACTTTGTACAAATAATTGGAATCTTACTAGTAAAACTGTTTGTTTCTATACTCACCTGATTTTTATATATGGTACATTCCCACCCCCTCCTCCTAATGATGTCAAGAGTAAGGTATTAGTATCAACTCTGACTGAATTAGGTTACTTTGAGTCACCATCTGTTGCCTTATAGGGAATAAAAGGAGAAATTTTCAAGTTTATTGAGTCGGCACAAACATATACCATATAGTTTAGTATAGAGTAGAGAATTGGGAAAAGGTTAATACTAAAATTACAAATACAAATCAGGCACCTGGAATTGCCATTAACTTTACTCGTCTGGCTGTTAACTTTTTGCTTTTTATTCACAGTTTGTGTTTGTAATGGAGACTCCGCATTCAGATGTGGATGTGCCCTGGTAACCCTGGGAGGAAATATGGAAGGTTTGCCAGCACCATTGCAATGAATCCTCATCATCTTTGTGGTCATCCTCCTGTGACTAGTTTAAGTTGTGGCCACCTCTGCAGTGTGTAGAGGCTTGCAAGAAGAAGAGGACTAAGAGAGCGTCTTTGGTTTTAGAACTAGCAATGCTTAACCCTTTTACCCCCCGGCTCTTTGGAAATTTCCAACCCTTAACCCCCAGGGGGTTATTTTTTTCCCAGCACATTTTGTAGTATATTTTTTTTTAAAATTGCTCTAACAGCCTTAATTTTTGTCATAGAGGTCAGGTTGGTCTCATTCTCTTGGAAAATGCCTGAATTTTCTCAAAAAATTATCGAAAAAATGATAAAAAAAAATTTTTTATAGCATTTTTTTGCAAGGACGTAAAGGGATGGGTTTTGTGAAACATACCAGTACGTCCTTTGGGGGTAAAAGGGTTAAGCTGATGTCAAAGCAGCTCTTTGGTTCCTTTTCTCTCTCACAGCTTCTCGGCCTGTTATGCCTTTGTTTTCCACTAGAGCTAGATCCTTCAGGGAGAGCAGAAGTATCATCTTGCCCTGTGAACGCAATACTTCTCTGTCTTTCCCTTGATGTTCGCCTTAGGTTTTGCCTAACGACAACGTGGTGTGCTAGGACCTGGACATGCAGAAATTGTGACATTCCTTGGGCATCACTGGTGTTCCATCAGCTGAGAAGCTCCTGAAAGTTGCTGGCTGATGCCAAGGACATTGGAGCCTTCCCTTGTTGTGGCCTCCCTGTTTGCTCCTCCCTCTGTAGAGGCACTGGAAGACGTCCCGTCTTTTAGTGGTCCCGATGTGTCCTCGCCTACTGGTGGAGAGGAGGAACCCGTGACCACTCGTCACAATATTGTAGTTCCTGGTCCCAAAATGAAGGAGTTGCCGAGTTCAAAAAGACCATTTAGCCAAGACTTGTGAGACTTCAATTGATCTCTTCTCACGCGCGGGTAGGAGAAGAGCTGAGTTACCGAGAACCGACCCAGCCCTGGACAGTGTATCAGCACACAGTACAGATACTCACGTGGATGGTATTGGTGTTCGACCCAGTATGCAAAGTCAGTCGGGATGAAGGATCCCACCCTCTTCTTCCTACTCATGGATATTTAAGAGACACCCCAGGATCTCCCACTGAGAAGACTTCAGTCCAGAAGAGTTGAAGTTCACTCATTAGCGCTGCAAGATCTTCACTCACACTAGCGTGAAGATGATCTGAGGACTCGCAGTGGCTGATCCCCTTATCGTCTGTCTTTGAACGACCACTGAACTATCGTACACCTCACGCTCGTTCTTCGCGTGATCTGACTTCTCTGGTCATGAGGGAACTACATCACCTGTTCCATTCCAGACCTCTTAGTCTACGCATCAAGATCCTTCCATACACAGAACTTCCCACGTGGTGAAATTGGTCTATGACACGAGATCTTTCCACACGTAGATTTTCCAGATGAGTTCTCGCGACAGCTCTCAGCGTTTATACAAACACCGAGATGCCACAGTGCAATCAGTGGAAAGGCACCTCCCCACTTATGCGAGTTGGCAAAGCTGGTGGCCACCAGGCCAGTTGACAATGTAGTAGAACTGTTAGAAAGGTTTATTTCAGGCGCGCTCAATCGCCAGGGGTAGGCTTTAGGGTCCACAAAGTGGTTGAGCTATTTGCCACTTGGTTGATAAAGAGACTTCCAGTACAGTATTCTGGTCTCCAGTTCCAGATCTGTCGGTGAGATTCCAGGATTCCTTCCAATGCCCCCTGGGACAATCTGTGTGAATAGGCCTTTCCACCCTCCTGCCAGACTTGCCGATTGCTCAACAGACTCTTTACATCGGGTCTCAGGAAGACCCTGGTGCCTCCAAATATGGCGACACGCCAAATGATATCCAGATCTGCTGATGCTCCTCATCAAGGTACAGAGAGAACTACTGTACCCCTATGGCCCAATCTCCTCTGTCAGCCCACCTTCAGGTACCACTACTATGTAGCATCCTACTTACGGTTGGCAACTCTCGAACATCTCTAAGCAACAGGTTTTTAGCACGGCACGGCATAGATGTTCGGATAACTTCAACGGTCCTTTCCAGATGTCTACTTGGGGAAGCAGGCCATCTTTTGCGATGTGTCGCAATCATGACATTACACGCTTGACTGGTAGCTGCGTGCAGTTAACCCTTTAACCCCCAGGGTATTTGGAAATTTCCAACCCTTAACCCCCAGGGGGTTATTTTTTTCCCAGCACATTTTGCAGTATATTTTTTTTTTTTAAATTGCTCTAACAGCCTTAATTTTTGTCATAGAGAGGTCAGGTTGGTCTCATTCTCTTGGAAAATGCCTGAATTTTCTAAAAAAAATTATCAAAATTATGAAAAAAAAAAAATTTTATAGCATTTTTTTGCAAGGACGTACCGGTACGTCCATGGGGGTAAAGGGATGGCTTTTTTTGAAATGTACCAGTACGTCCTTTGGGGGTAAAAGGGTTAAGCCTCATGATCAGGCAACTTTCCTAATGAAATACCTTCTCCAGATGAGGGCAGGGATGGGAAAAGAGTATGCAAACCAATTTCTCATAAATGTCGATACTTTCAGACTACAAACCTTCAACACCTCCGGCATCTTCATGCCCAGATCGTTAAGAGGTTGACAGAAATCATGACTTATCCTCCTTCACTCCTACTCCTTTACAATACCAAGTCTCTTGATAAATTCCTTTGGTTCTAGGGACTTCCTCGCTCCTAAAAAATCATCTATTAACCCTTTTACCCCCAAAGGACGTACTGGTACGTTTCACAAAAGCCATCCGTTTACCCCCATGGACGTACCGGTATGTCCTTGCAAAAACATGCTATAAAAATTGTTTTTCAATATTAAACTTAGCCGGTGATTATATAAGCTGCAACTCTGTTGCTCGACAGAAAACTCTACGTTAAAAATCCGCCAGCGATTGCAATGCAGGTAGGGGGTGTACTTCAACAGCGCCATCTGTCGTGCAGGTACTCAGTACTCAATGTAAACACAGAACTCAATTTTCTCTCTGTCGGGCTACCGGCAAGACCTACTAATTCGCTGTTACTAACTGGATTTGTTTTCACAACTATTTGGTGAAGTACACTATTCTAGTTTTGAGCTTTCGCTATGCAGGTGTTTTATCTTCATCTCAAAACTTGAACTCGTTTTGGATAGATTTAATTATGGTGACAAAGAGAGTATGGACTCTCTTTCACTTTTAAATGGCCGACCCTTCCCTTAGACGGAAGTGTGTTTAGGTTTTTAATATTTTTGCTTAACACGTTATAGATCTATATATTTTATATCTCTCCGCCTTTATTAGGCCTCTTCGATTAACTTTCCATTTATTATAAACATATAAAAATAAATTTTTATGTTTTGTTTATATGCGACCTTTCCTGATAGTAGGCGGTCCTAACTTGGAACCGAAGTTAATCAACGTTGAGCCCGTTATATCGTATTTAGCCTTTAAAGAATTTAAAACTTTTTAAATGTAATGTTTTATGAAAGAATTTCTTTGATAGTCTTCGTACTGTTTTCAAAGATGAACTAACGTTTAGACTACGCAGTTGTTGACGTTCAGGACGTTCAACATGCGCTCTATCGTTACGATAGAGAGAGAGTGTATCACGGTTTCACTTTGCAGTAAGAGTAAATCGATTCTGACGTTTTGTTCATTCTTTCTTAGCTTAAATGTTTTAAATTCTAAATTAAAGGAACTTTTTATTTGGAAAACCTTTCAGTTTTTTCCTTTAGTCAAATAACATGTTTTTTTGACGATATATAATTGGGCTCTTCTCTTCTCTTAGGTGCGAAATCAAGAGAGAAAGAGAGAGAGAGATAGAGACGGAGGGAGAGAGAGGAGAGAAAACGTTCCGTTCAAGCGGGTAACGTTGTTCTCGTGTTACTCTCGTCCCTAGTCTCTGTACGGGGAGAAAGGTAAAACGTTTCTAGGGTTTTATTCTTGTCCCCAGGCTATGTGCGGTGAGAGATTGAAAACGTAGTTTATATGAACTAGCGTTTAGTCTCTTTCCCAGCCACTGAATTTTTTATCTTAATATATGTTTTCTGTTTTTTTGCTAGTATTAATGAGCTGCATTTTACGACTGATTTCGCAATTACTACCTTTTAATGAAGGGTAGAATTGCGTGTTTCAGGTAGAAATCAGTAAAAGTTTCGATTTCAGTGAAATAAGTGCAAAACAGAAAATCGATAAAGTGATATGCGCAAAGTGTTACAGTGTTGCGTCCGAGGGTTCGTCTGTTCGTGCCTGTCGTTCACCTAGTCCGGGACCTCTTGCAAGCTCCCAAGCCCAGGGGAGAAGTAATGTCGAACGACTTATGGGTTCGAGAGGCCTTGATCAACGAACAGACGTTTTCCCTCTGTGGTTTCGGGCGTATCTACCCAAGATCGCCCCACCCACTCTAAGACGAGAGAGCCCATTTATTCCTCGTCTGCGGAAGAGGTTTCTCGTAAGAAACCATGGACCAAGGTCTCGCTGCTTATTAAGCGCAAGTCGGTCCTTTCCGCGCAAGTCCAACGGCCCAGTTGTAGCCACTGGGTCAGTTCGGACTCGCTGCAGTCTTCCGACGACTGCTCACCTCCTAAGAGAGGCAAAGCGGTACCGCATCAGGCAGTCACACCGTCTGTTGCCGCACCTTCTCCTGTAGACCCTAAGTGGTCTTTGCTGCAGACCATGCAGTCTCAGTTAACGTCATTGATGCAGGACTTTCGTGCGGAGAAGGTTGACACTACACCAACCTCTAGCCTACAACCAACCACGGTTGTGCGTCCTGTGGACGCTGAGGCGACCTTCTGCCGCACTCCAAGAGAGTCCCGCCACCCATGCGTTCCAGTGTACCCTGCCAGCCGCATGTTGACGTTCAGCGACGCACGGAACCTTCCGTTGACGTTCGCGAGGTACAACAACAGTCTAAGTTGTTTTGTTTTGACGCGGTGCGTCAACCTCCGCATTCTAGAGTTGTTTTGACTGCTCAGTCTAGACAGTCAAAGCAGTCTCGAGTGGACACTGTACGTCCTCACACACCTGTTGTGGTTGACAGTTCAGTTGTTGACAGTTCACAGACTGTCAAGCAGTTACATGACGTTGCCTTCTGGTCTGCTACTTATGCACCAGTGAGAGACTCACTGAGGTAACCTAGCTTTTATCGGACAAGGTTCCTGTAGATGAGGAAGTTGCTGTTCTCCCTCCTACTGATATTCCCTTGAGGACTCTGTCAGATGGAGAGGAGCCTTAAGCTGCTTAGCCTCCTATGGACTTTAATTAAATCATGATGATTTTTTTAAGGATCTTCGTCCGGATCTTGTAACTGCTGCTCCTCGTTCGCCTTAACGTCAGAACTTACACTAGGCCTAGCTACTTCGAAGCCGTTGTTTTTAAGCTAGTGCTCTCTCGCTCTCCTAGAGAGCGTTACGTTGGCTAGGCGACTGGTTTTTGCACCAGGAGGAGTTTTAGGGATACAGCCTTTGATTTCCCTTCTTTTAAACTGGCTTATAGAGCGAGAGTCTGATATGACACGAGAGAAGTTCTCGGCTTGGGAGTTCATGCCTCTGCCCAGATAGACTTCTCAATTCTGGTAGACTCGCCCTGGCGCCTGGCCAGGAGACGCTCCAAGTTGTTTACAGGTCAACTTCTCAGCTTTTGTCGAGCCTTTGAAGTTTTGCTGTACTATTATGTCACACATAACAAGGCTTTCAGGGATGGTAAACGGTTCCGCCTCAGTCGCTAACCCCGTCTGTTGCCACACCTGCTCCTGTAGACCCTAAATGGGCTTTGCTGCAAGACATGCAGTCCAAGCTTGCGGCCTTGATAGAGGACTTAAATGCGGAGAAGAACCTTCTGGCCAACAACCTTCCAACCGGTCGGTTGTGCGCCCTGTTGACGCTGAGGTAACCTACTCGCGTCTGCCAGTGGAGGTGGTTCCTCCACCGATGCGACCCAGTGTGGGTTGCCAGCCGCACGTTGACGTTAAGCGACGCTCGGAGGTGGTTGTTGACGTTCAGGACGTTCAACAACCAGCAGAGGTGACTTGTTGTGACGCAGTGCGTCAACCTCAACAACCCGGTAGGGTGTTGACTGCACAACCCAGACGGTCTAGACAGTTTCGGGTTGACGCTGTACTTCCTCGCGCACCCATGGTTGTTGACAGTTCACAGACTGTGCAGCAGTTCCATGATATTGCGTCCGGCTCCGTCACGCATCCACCAGTGCGACCGGATTCAGCGAGTCAGACGTTGCCCACTCCGTTGCCGTTTCCTCATCAGTTTCGGATGAGGAACCCTCTGATGAGGACGTTGCTGAACAAGACGATCAGCCCCCAGTCCTGCTATCCATCCAGAAGATGCTGAAGAAGGAACGCTGCTCAGTCAGGCTTTGGATGAGTCTGGTAAGGACACTGTCATCCGTGGATCAATTTGTGTCACTAGGAAGACTACACCTCCGTCCTCTTCTATACCATCTAGCTTTTCACTGGAAAAAGGACAAGACGCTAGAAGCGGTCTCGATCCCGGTTTCCGGAAAGATAAAGTCTTGTCTGACTTGGTGAAAGGACTATATCAACCTAAGAGAGGGTCTTCCCCTGACTGTTCAGACTCCCAACCACGTTCTCTTCTCGGACGCATCGGACATAGGCTGGGGTGCGACATTAGACGGTCGGGAATGCTCGGGATTATGGAACTCGATTCAAAGGACAATGCATTTCAACTGCAAGGAGCTACTGGCAGTACGTCTGGCCTGGAAAAGCTTCAGGTCTCTCCTTCAAGGCAAAGTGGTGGAGGTGAACTCGGACAACACCACGGCTTTGGCGTACATCTCCAAGCAAGGAGGGACCCACTCTATGACGTTGTACGAGATCGCAAGGGACCTCCTCACCTGGTCAAAAGGTCTAGACATATCACTAGTAACGAGGTTCATCCAAGGCAACTTGAATGTCATGGCAGATTGTCTCAGTCGGAAGGGACAAATAATTCCAACAGAATGGACCCTCCACAAGGATGTATGCAAGAGACTTTGGGCCACCTGGGGCCAGCCAACCATAGATCTCTTCGCAACCTCGATGACCAAGAGGCTCCCAATATTTTGCTCACCAATCCCGGACCCAGCAGCAGTTCATATAGAGGCCTTTCTCCTAGATTGGTCACATCTAGATCTATATGCATTCCCTCCGTTCAAGATTGTCAACAAGGTACTGCAGAAGTTCGCCTCTCACGAAGGGACAAGGTTGACGCTAGTTGCTTCCCTCTGGCCCGCGAGAGAATGGTTCACCGAGGTACTTCGATGGCTAGTAGACGTTCCCAGAACACTTCCCCTAAGGGTGGACCTTCTACGTCAGCCACGCGTAAAGAAGGTACACCAAGGCCTCCACGCTCTTCGTCTGACTGCCTTCAGACTATCGAAAGACTCTCGAGAGCTAGAGGCTTTTCGGAGGAGGCAGCCAGAGCGATTGCTAGAGCAAGGAGAACATCCACCCTTAGAGTCTACCAATCGAAGTGGGAAATCTTCCGAAACTGGTGCAAGTCAGTATCCGTATCCTCGACCAGTACCTCTGTAACTCAAATAGCTGACTTCCTCTTATATCTGAGGAAAGAACGATCTCTTTCAGCTCCCTCTATCAAGGGTTACAGAAGCATGTTGGCATCAGTCTTCCGTCACAGAGGCTTAGATCTTTCCAACAATAAAGATCTACAGGACCTCCTTAAGTCTTTTGAGACCACGAAGGAGCGTCGTTTGGTTACACCTGGTTGGAATTTAGACGTGGTACTAAGATTCCTTATGTCAGACAGGTTCGAACCGCTACAATCAGCCTCCCTGAAAGATCTCACCTTAAAGACTCTTTTCCTGGTATGCTTAGCCACAGCTAAAAGAGTCAGTGAGATTCATGCCTTCAGCAAGAACATCGGATTCTCATCCGAAACGGCTACATGTTCTACAATTTGGTTTTCTAGCCAAAAACGAGCTGCCTTCTTGGCCTTGGCCAATATCGTTCGATATTCCAAACTTATCGTATGGTTGGAAATGAACTAGAAAGAGTCTTATGCCCTGTAAGAGCTCTTAAGTTCTATTTAAAACGAACTAAACCTTTACGAGGCCCGTCTGAAGCTTTATGGTGTTCAGTTAAGAAACCATCTTTGCCTAGTCAAAGAATGCTTTATCCTATTTTATCAGACTGTTAATACGAGAAGCTCATTCCCATCTGAATGAGGAAGACCAAGCTTTGCTGAAGGTAAGGACACACGAAGTTAGAGCTGTCGCAACTTCCGTGGCCTTTAAACAAAATAGATCTCTGCAAAGTATAATCGACGCAACCTATTGAAAAAGCAAGTCAGTGTTCGCGTCTTTTTATCTTAAGAATGTCCAGTCTCCTTACGAGAACTGCTACTCTCTGGGACCATTCGTAGCAACGAGTGTAGTAGTGGGTGAGGGCTCAACCACTACAATTCCCTAATTCCATAACCTTTTTAATCTTTCTCTTGAAATGTTTTATTTTTGTTTTTGGGTTGTCCGGAAGGCTAAGAAGCCTTTCGCATCCTACTTGATTTGGCGGGTGGTCAAAGTCATTTCTTGAGAAGCGCCTAGATTAGAGGTTTTGATGAGGTCCTGTTGTATGGGTTGCAACCCTTGATACTTCAGATCCTAGGGGTCGCTCAGCATCCTAAAAGGATCGCGAGGCTCCGTAAGGAAGACGTACTTAAAAAGGCAGAGTAATTGTTCAAGTCGACTTCCTTACCAGGTACTTATTTATTTTATGTTTGTTATTTTGAATAACTGCTAAAATGAAATAAAAAATCCTTAGCTCATAATAATGTAAACAATTATTGCTGGTCTCTACCCACCCCCCTGGGTGTGAATCAGCTTATATAATCACCGGCTAAGTTTAATATTGAAAAATTTTATTTTTATAATAAAATAAATTTTTGAATATACTTACCCGGTGATTATATATTAAAGGACCCTCCCTTCCTCCCCAATAGAGACCCAGTGGACCGAGGAGAAAATTGAGTTCTGTGTTTACATTGAGTACTGAGTACCTGCACGACAGATGGCGCTGTTGAAGTACACCCCCTACCTGCATTGCGATCGCTGGCGGATTTTTAACGTAGAGTTTTCTGTCGAGCAACAGAGTTGCAGCTTATATAATCACCGGGTAAGTATATTCAAAAATTTATTTTATTATAAAAATAACATTTTTTCATATTTTTTAAAATTTTTTGAGAAAATTCAGGTATTTTCCAAGAGAATGAGACCAACCTGACCTCTCTATGACAAAAATTAAGGCTGTTGGAGCAATTTAAAAGAAATATACTGCAAAATGTGCCGGGAAAAAAATAACCCCCTGGGGGTTAAGGGTTGGAAATTTCCAAATAGCCTGGGGGTAAAAGGGTTAAAGGATGCAATTACTAACTAAGATCAAAAGAGGGAGCCCTGCCGACTAAAACCGCTTCGTTGAAAGGTTAACGGCAGTCCTGTCATTTGTTCCTACACAAATAAAACTAATCGTCTTTTAATAGGAGACTCATCATTCAGAGTGAGACGTCCCTATAACCAATGGTTGGTTTAGTTCCCCAGGAAACGTCTAGGTACTTTGGTCCTGCATAGTGGCTGCTCGTGTATAGGCACTGTGAAACTGCAGCTCCCTTTATTTTCCCATTAATTTTTTTTAATTCTTTCTAGTACTTGTACAATATGTGATATTTAGGTTTAATGTCAATATCCATTCTTCAGTTTATATAAATAAAAAATTGTTGTACAAAACCATTCATTTCAGTTCCATATGCCTTGTGTTCAGCCGTTGTACGCATGCACACTTACGAAGCTGCGCAACCTATGGCACTACCCAAGACTAGAGAATAATGGTTTGATTTTGGAGTGTCCTTCTCCTAGAAAAGCTGCTTACTATGGCTAAAGGATCTCCTCATAGTACTATCGATTCTTGCAATGATGTAGACCTAAGACCTAGTTGAACCTATAATTGAGGGCTGAGTGGTATCCTTCACCATGAAGATTGAGGAGTTTCCCTTATCATGAAAGAAACAGCTGGTCTGGACGCCAGCCGGTGTATGATTGCTTAAGAGCGAGAAGATGGAGGGAAAGGGTGAAGCATCTAGAATCCACAGGGATTTTGGATGGTGCCTCGAACTTTGTCGTCAGATTGGGAGTCGGGAGTAGAAACTATTAGTTTCTTGTCTAGTGCATGGCAATCCAGTCTGGCAGTGACGAAAACCTGAAGTACGAAGCTTTTCCGCTGGGCATTGATGTATGGATCACAAAGGATCCTTGCACCGAGGTATTATCAACTGAAGTGCTTGCTCGAACCCTCCTTTTACCTAGAAGAACACTGCACCTGCTTCCTAATAGTCTGTGAAATGATCCCATTCATTTTCTTAATTCAGGAATAGAAGCTTGTTTCTCAACATTACCGAGTAATTTATCAATCCCACCTGCATAGTAACCGAGTTGAATGCATTACAGGTAGGTTGAAAAGCAGGTGCCTTTCTTCCAGGCATCATATCCTTGAGATAGGATAGCCTAAGGAAGTGGTCACCCCATCCCTATTCAAATTTGTCTGTGGACGGCAGATTCCCTGGAGGATATGTTCCCGTGTTGGGGATCATTATGTCACTACCAAGGTAGATCTTTCTTTATTCCTGCCACAACAAACAGGAAGGAAAGAGGAACGCTAGTTGCCGACTAGTAACGCTTCAGAAATTACTGAAGCGATCACTAGAGAGCCGCTAGGAGACTTGCAAAACTCTCATAAGGAAAAGGGAAAGGGCGGCTCACAGCTCTGGATGAAGGCGAAGCGTTCGGTCTCGCAAAGGGTACTAGAGGGAGCTACGCCATTCTTAGAGCGGTGAAGTAGCAGCATTTGGCCGAGGGCGCTGGACTTGGTACAAGACCGAACACAAGTGCAGTAGCAGCACATACTGATCTTTCTTCCTGTATGAGGAAAAGTCATCAGGTGCTCGCAGAAGGCACGACGGTCGGACCGTCCATACACGTGGAAACCTTACGTGTATTGGGGTACTGTCAGGATCTGTACTTGTGAAGACATTGCTTGTGCTAGTGAGAGAGAACACGATCAGAGATCGTATTTGTGGAATTCTGCTGCTCTTGGCAATCTGCTGCACGTGTCGAGTCCTTGCCCGCATAGGCCTGAAAGGCAGTATAGTACGTTCAAAGACCGTACCTGAGGCCAGTGTGTGTAGATTCTTATTGATCGGGGATTCCCAAAGCTGGGAATGTCATGGGGACTGACACATGCAGAGCAGGAAAAGAAACAGTAGGAGTCACACATACACAACTCCTATCAATTGTTCTCCCTTCCCTTGGCCTCTTAAATGGAATCTTTTTCACCTTCTCCTGGAAGTACCACCATAGACTCTATGACAAAGGAGAAGCAGGGAAGGAGGAGGAATTTGAACCTTTTAAGCAGTCATCCAGGCCAATGACGATGCTTCACCGGGGAAAGACATTCCTGTTCATGAATTCTATAAAGATAGCACAACAGGTTGATGGGTTCTTAGCGCCTTTCTGCGGGGAAGACGTCGACTGAAAGAAGGGATCCCTACTCCTCCCATTTGGTGGCTGCAGAACCTACTTACTCCAACGTAGTACGATATTCATGGAAACCCAACTTCCTTAGGGTTATGTTGACGTCAGCAAGCCAGATACCCGAGGGAATAATTGACAAACAGAAAGGCTATCCAACAAGCAGAAGAATGTGGATATCGGCAGGTTCAAAAGACTATTGTCATCAGTTAAAAGTTATCATGGAACAATTGCAGAACCTCTTCTTCTTCCTTCCGATCTCTTGCATACAGACCTGCCATTAAACTTATCTAAAAGGAAAGCAAATGGTTAGAACAGCCAGTTAAGGACGCTATAAGTACAGTACGCCAGTAATACCCGACACTTGAAAACAAAAAAGGTGAGCTCGGTGACCTGTCGAGTGGGTGGAGTTTTCCCGAAGCAAAGCAGTAACTACAAGAATCTCGTTAAAAGTTTAACATTTCTAATACCAAAAGAGATCCAGTTCACTTCATTAATCAAAACAGGGGATGAAATTCAAATAAAAGACAGAATTATCTTGAATTTTTACATTGATAAAATAAGGTATGGAATTGATCCCTTATACTGTACAGTACTGTACTTCTCTTTACTACGAGTCACAACATACCGTAGGTATGTTTTGAGTCTGTTTAATTCTTTCGTTTAACATCACTGCAGATTTCACAGTTGCTTTACTTGTTATGCCAGGTTTGATGAACAAATTGATCAACTGTGGCAGTATTTAATCAAAATAGTACGGTATGCAGGTAGAAATTTCCTCATTTCTTGAAGGAATTCAGTTTATCACCAGGAATAAAAGATCAGTGCATTAGTGAAGTCCATTGACCCTTTTACCCCCAGGCTCTTTGGAAATTTCCAACCCTTAATCCCCAGGGGGTTATTTTTTCCCCAGCACATTTTGCAGTATATATTTTTTAAATTGCTCTAACAGCCTTAATTTTTGTCATAGAGAGGTCAGATTGGTCTCATTCTCTTGGAAAATGCCTGAATTTTCTCAAAAAAATTATCAAAAATATGAAAAAAAAAATTTTTTATAGCATTTTTTTGCAAGGACGTACCGGTACGTCCATGGGGGTAAAGGGATGAGTTTTGTGAAACGTACCAGTACGTCCTTTGGGGGTAAAAGGGTTAACATATAAATACATTTTGACACAAACAAATTATCTAATTTGTGTGTGCAAGTCAGTATGCATTTTCCCTCTCTCTCTCAAAAAAAAAAAAAAGGAAAATCTCCGCTTTCTCTGGCCTGACTCCATAAGATTAGGTTATCTCATTAGCTTCTTACAAACCCCTATTTCTGCATTGCTACTTGTCACGGATCCAGACAAACTACTCAAGAGACCAATTTGGCAGTTAGCTGTCTTTCAGAAATGTCATATCTTTTCTGATTTCTTTTTCTTCGATTTTAAACTACAACATACAAGCTGCAAAGATGTCAGTCAAACACGGGATGGTGATCCAGTCTTAATAAGTCCACCATTTCCGAGGCCATGAGGGTTTCTCACGCGATGATAAGTACAGTGGTAACGTGTTTGCCTCGCATTCGCGTGGCAAGAGATCGATCCCCGCCCAGGGCCGTGAGTTTAAGCTGTTTACTGGGGAGGCTACTGCTGTGGTAGGGTACCACAGTGGGGGGTTGGGCTTGCCCGGCTGACGTTCTGGTGAGCATCTATTCTGATGGAACTGAAACCAGACACCTTCAACCTTTAACCTTTGTCATTGAATATTGCTTGAACAAACGATCATAACTTAAAAGTAAAAATAGCAACTGGGTTGTTTGTTATCCAGTAAGATCCTAGGAGCAACTGGAAAAGAATGAACCGACTACGTGCGTGTATACATTCAAAGAACGTACGGATCTGTGAGGCCATTTGCTACATGCTAGGTAAAACCCTAGAGCTTACACTATGAGGTAGAAGTCGGAAGAGGTTGGACAGCAAGATGAAGGAAGGGAAGTGAGAACAGAGAGGTTAAGCAGTGGGATAATAAGCAGGTGGAGCTAGGGAGAGGTTAAGCAGTGGGATAATATGCAGGGGAGCTAGGGAGAGGTTAAGCAGGGGAGCTAGGGAGAGGTTAAGCAGTGGGAGAATAAGCAGGGGAGCTAGGAAGAGGTTAAGCAGTGGGATAATAAGCAGGGGAGCTAGGGAGAGGTTAAGCAGTGGGATAATATGCAGGGGAGCTAGGGAGAGGTTAAGCAGTGGGATAATAAGCAGGTGGACTGCGAGAGGTGTGCCAACAACACTACCTCCTATGTACTGTACCTGAATATGTAGCCTAAATATAATGTATGTATGCGTGTATGTATAAACAAGACAACTTATCAACAGATAACTGGCAATGCTGAAAATGTAATTTGACAATGCTTTGCAATAGCAACAGTAAACTGATTTTAAATTCACTTATTTCAAAAGGGAACTTAGTTATTCAATGTTCAATGACACAATAAGGTTTCAAGTTTGATTTGGAGTTATGGAATTTATACTGGACCTTGGAACGGGGGCAGTCATTTTCTGCCGAGGTGCACCCGATGGGAAAACACTCGGCGTCGATGACCTTAGATGTCAGGATGCCTGAAAACCTTAAATCAATCAATGGGAAAACACCCACAGTTGCGCTTTGGAAATCCTATAGAAGTTAGAGAGAAGTTGGGTTGTGGAAATCCCGTTCAAGCTCAATCACTTTCTATTAGTGTCTGTAATCTTACTATCCTAGTGAGCTAGGGATGGGGCATTTTACGGAGCCTGTAGGTCTATCTGTTGAAGTTGTCGGCAGCCATTATCTGGGCCTCCCTGGTCCTACCTTGATGGGGAGGGTGTTTGGTCATTGATCAAATGTGTATATGGTCAGTCTGTAGGTCATCATCACTGTCCATTGCCTCTGCCATTCATGAGCGACCGTTAAACTAGATGCTGCGAAGACCTCACAGTCGCGCCTACATTGCACAGTATGCTGACCGACTGCTTCGACGCTGTGCTTTCTATATAGATAATTTTCTTTCAGATTTACATCCTTTCAACAGCCTAGTCTAGAATGTCACTACGGGGATGTGAGAGAATATTCTAAATTGTGACGCAGAAAACCACGAAAACTAGTGGGTTATTCTGTCGAGCTGCCGAAATCTGCTCTTCTAATAGTGAGCTTAAAGAAAGATTGAAGATATTACGGCTTTCAAGGAGAAACTGAAGACTTTCTTATATTTTGAGAGCTTCGATAATGTGGATTTGACAATAAACGAGCAACATGCGGTGTGAAATGTTGAATGCTTTCGAACGAGCACGATAAAATGAACGTGGTGGTCCCGTACCAAGTAGGGTTCCTCTGCTATATAGGACCAGAAAAAAAAAAAAAACAGCCCTTAAAGTACGTAAAGTGAACAAATTATTATCTAATTTGGTAGAATTTACATATGCTAACTTTACATGAGCCTTTTTCTGTTCTGTCTGATCTATACGTTTGTGGCTGAATAATAAACTATGTCCTTGGGCTCGAGCCATGTCATCTTAATGGAAGTTCCCTTTGGGCAGCTCCCTACTGTATAATATTTTTGCAATTAATATTACAAGAGAATTACCGTCAGATATCACGGGGTTCTAACCCCCGGAACGACTATCCGAAGATATCGCGTATAGTCAGGGGCGTATTATAATTGACAAGTTTAAAATAATATGATTGGGGGATACTAGTTATCATGGTAGCCTAATACTTTATCCGTGCAGATATCAGTTAACCCTTTTACCGCCAAGCTCTTTGGAAATTTCCAACCCTTAACCCCCAAGGGGTTATTTTTTCCCCAGCACATTTTGCAGTATATTTTTTTTAAATTGCTCTAACAGCCTTAATTTTTGTCATAGAGAGGTCAGGTTGGTCTCATTCTCTTGGAAAATGCCTGAATTTTTTAAAAAAATTATCAAGGACGTACCGGTACGTCCATGGGGGTAAAGGGATGAGTTTTGTGAAACGTACCAGTACGTCCTTTGGGGGTAAAAGGGTTAATTAGGAATGTATTGTCCTGATGTTTGTCTAGGTATGGGGGGGGGGGGGTAAAGACACTACGTCCTAGGTTAGGTTAGGGGGGACTGGAGAATTCCGATGATGTTTAATAGCGATAGCGCAAGGGAATTATCTTATTTCCTATTGAAATAAAACCAATTTCTCAGAATGAAATGCCTAAAAGATTACAGATAATTTCAACATAGATCAATTTAGCAAATAGGCCTGTAGGCCTACATCTAATAGCCTGAATTTAAATAAATCATAGGCATAGACTCCCAATAGCATAGATTTAAGTACTCTATAGCCAAGGATTACACAGTAGGCCTATGTACCTAATAACCAAGATTTAACTGTTAGCATAGGTCTAAAATTTGCAATAAGGAGGCTTTGTCTAAATAATCAATAGATATATAAGTAATTTTCATTTCTATGTTATATTAATTAATAATAGTCCTAATACCACTGATAAATTGTCTTGGCATTAATTATCCATGTTAAAAGTATAAGTATTTTCCTAGGCCTACATCATAAGACATAAAAT
Organism: Palaemon carinicauda; assembly: GCF_036898095.1. Lineage (NCBI taxonomy): Eukaryota > Metazoa > Arthropoda > Malacostraca > Decapoda > Palaemonidae > Palaemon > Palaemon carinicauda. The sequence continues at coordinate 76,193,816 of NC_090758.1, forward strand.
TAGTTTTATTCTTATTACAGCCTGAAATAAAAGTTTATTCATTAAATAAGTGAATAAGGTGCCCATATGATAAGAATTATTCATGAATTATTCATGAATATATGTGTATCATAAGGGAAAAACGATGTAGGACTATAATTATATAAAAAAGAAAAAAAAGACAATTCACTTATTTACACTATAAATATATATTAAATTTGGAAAATAATTACCTCTAACAACGAAGAGTTATTTACTTATGTATTTTTTCATTTTTTTGATCTGTTATTGTATATAATTAAAAATTATTACAGCAATTTTTTTTGAAAGAGCGAAAAGTCGAGCTTCACACATTGACACTTGATAGTAAACATGGATACTAACCAGGATTGCCAACCTCACAATAGTAAACAATAAAGAATTCTGCTTATATACTTTTAGCAAATGGACATTAAATACTTTTAAATACATTTTAAATTTATTTATATTGTATAAATTGACAGATTATAACATTCCAATGCTGAAGCTTTGTAAAACGAATATATCAATTTGTTTTCTACTGAAAAGATTAGTTGGCAACTTTGATTTTCCAGGATTGCCAACCTCACAATAGTAAACAATAAAGAATTCTGCTTATATACTTTTAGCAAATGGACATTAAATACTTTTAAATACATTTAAAATTTATTTATATCTAATAAATTGACAGATTATAACCTTATAATGCTAAAACTTTGTGAAATGAATATATCAAAGTGTTTTCTACTGAAAATATTAGTTGGCAGTTCTGATTTTGCAATTTCAAATTGCCCTTCCAATATCTATTTTTGAAATATAAATTTACATTTATATAGATCTTTTTATTACAATGAAAATTATGGAATATATTTTGAAAATATAAAAATATAATAATTTGTTATATTGTGCTGTAATGTGATAAAATTCACAGTATTTTACAGGTTGACAATTCTACATTCTTTCATTTAAACAATTTACAATAATTTTAATATCATATATTTTTGTGATATAAATTAGTTCACGTTCTAATATCTTCTATGATGAAGAGTTATTATTATTATTATTATCATTAAGCTATAACCCTAGTTGGAAAATATCCCAGTGAGGAAAAGAAAAAGGAAAAAGAAAATATTTAAGAAGAGTAACATTAAAATAAATATTTCCTATATAAACTACAAAAAAATTAATTAAACAAGATGAAGATAAATTAGATAGAATAGAGTGCCCGAGTGTACCCTCAAGCAAGAGAACTCTAACCCAAGACAGTGGAAGACCATGGTACAGAGGTTATGGCACTACCCAAGACTAGAGAACAATGGTTTGATTTTGGAGTGTCCGTCTCCCAGAAGAGCTGCTTTCCATAGCTAGAGAGTCTCTTCTACCCTTACCAAGAGGAAAGTGGCCGCATAGACTTCATATGTTTTGTGTCCTAAATATGTATAGTTAGTGTTTAGATCCTTTATAAACTCTCATAGGCCTATTTATAAAACAAGTGCTTCAGTATTATAGATATTTAAGACCCCTTTTGAGTGGGGATACCTTTTTTTTCTCTCTCAAAGGGTTAAGTACTGCACTGTAATCGGTCAGTGGCTACTTTCCTCTTGGTAAGGGTAGAAGTGACTCTTTAGCTTTGATAAGCAGCTCTTCTAGGAGAAGGACACTCCGAAATCAAACCATTGTTCTCAAGTCTTGGGTAGTGCCATAACCTCTGTAGCCTACCATGGTCTTTCACTGCCTTGGGTTAGAGTTCTCTTGCTTGAGGGTACACTCGGGCACACTGTTCTCTCTTGTTTCTCCTCCTCTTGTTTTGTTAGTTTTTATAGTTTATATAAGAAAAATTTATTTTAATATTGTTGCTATGTTTAAAACAATTAATTTTTTTCCTTGTTTCCTTTCCTCACTGGGCTGTTTTCCCTATTGGAGCCCCTGGGCTTATAGCATCCTGCTTTTCCGACTAGGGTTGCAGCTTAGCAAATAATAATAATAATAAAGGGTTTGCGTATAGCCAAGATCAGCAAAACTGTACTATTCAGTGCCAACCATACTAGATTGGTTTGCTGTGAGAAATTAGACCAAAGTCTCCCATCATCACCAATCAGCAGTGGTCAGCGTGGTGATGAATATAGCAAAATCCAAGAGATGAACAATACATGTCTGAGGCCTTTGACCTGCAGTGGACTATAAACGGTTGCATTTGTTTTTAGTAATTAAGGTACAAACTTTGACTTGACAATACAGTCATTTAGTGTCCTTTCATATCATTTGGATTAACCAATTTATCATCTATTCTATCAGGATTTTCCTCTGTGAAGAGCACAGGCCTATAAAAACTCTAGGCCTACACTCGCAAGATGAACGACTGGCGTGTGTGTGTGTAGATTGCCTTACCATATGTAAGACACGGGCTCTTGCCGCTGGGCAGCCCGTAATAACGACTGGCAATTTGCTACGTGCTGAGAACAGTAGAAAAAGATAGCAATAGACTGTAACTCTAGATTGAAAATGGTTTGGGCATGTGATGGGAATGGATTAACCAATTTATCATCTATTCTATCAGGATTTTCCTCTGTGAAGAGCACAGGCCTATAAAAACTCTAGGCCTACACGCGCAAGATGAACGACTGGCGTGTGTGTGTGTAGATTGCCTTACCATATGTAAGACACGGGCTCTTGCCGCTGGGCAGCCCGTAATAACGACTGGCAATTTGCTACGTGCTGAGAACAGTAGAAAAAGATAGCAATAGACTGTAACTCTAGATTGAAAATGGTTTGGGCATGTGATGGGAATGGATTAACCAATTTATCATCTATTCTATCAGGATTTTCCTCTGTGATGAGTACAGGCCTATAGAAACTCTAGGCCTATACGCTCCAGATGAACGGCTGGCAACTTTGCTACGTGCGAAGCAATGAGGTTTGAATGGCTGAGAACAGTAGAAAAGATAGCAATAAGTTTTAGCTCTTGATTGAAAGTGGTTTGGGCATGTGTTGAGAATGGAAAGTGTGTGGAGATTTTGTACAGGAAGATGTTACATGGTGTTCTGGTATGGCTTGGATATGTAGTAAGAATGGGAGATAAGAGCCGGTTTGCAACTGAGTGAGAGTGAGAAGAAGAGGAAATGTTTTGTGGAAAGTACGCAAAATCTTTTAGCTCTCAGAAGAAAGTTTATAAAGGATAAGTTTTCATGTAAAAATAAGCTTCATTAGGATACAGAAAATTCTTTTAACTTGCAGATTTATTAGTAAGGGATTAAACATTCAAGAAATGAATGCAAAACATATAACAACTTTAACAAAACTAATCAATTTATCTCTGAACTGCCTTCACATCTGGTTGGATCAATCTACCTATAGTCAATTTCTCTTAGCGATGCAGATTTGCACCGACTCACAGCGGTGCCCTTTTAGCTCGGAAAAGTTTCCTGATCACTGATTGGTTGGACGAGATAATTTTACCCAATCAGCGATCAGGAAACTTTTCCGAGCTAAAAGGGCACCGCTGCGAGTCGGTGCAAATCTGCATCGCTAAAAGAAATGGACTATAGGTGGTGACAGAAACGCAGTTTCAAAATAGGCAGTTTAGATAACACTATGGAAATATAGAAAAAGTAAGAGAATTCTCTATTCTGAGTACGAATCGAAGCTCGCAGTCATCACGAAACGGAGGTTGGCGGAGAATTCAGGGTACAAAAGTTTGTCCGGGGTTTTGGATTCATAACCTTTGAAATGCACTGTTGGTTGTTTCAGTGAATACAGCTGTTGTATGAATTCCTGCAAATACAGCAGTGGACGTAGGAGCTCCTGCGAGTGCACCTGTTCGAGAAATTATATATGTGAACACACCTGAATATGGATGCATACAAATGAAGGAGTTACACTTTTGTTTTGGGCTCTGGTGTCTCACAATAAACCAGATGTTGAGTTTGTGCTAGTATTGCTTGTCAATCCAGTTAGTGTTACAAATTCTAGAAAATCATCCAATTATTAGGGTACGAACACTGAAAATCCTCCTGATGTTGGGGTATGAGCACTTGGGATTGAAGATGTTGAGCTTGTATTAGTATGTGTGGTATTTCTCACAAGACCAGATGTTGAGTTTACGCTAGTATTGATAGCATGTCCAGTTACTGGGATACGGATGCCAGAAAATCCTCCAATGATTGGTGTATGAGCACCTGCAAATCCTGATGTTGTGGTATGAGCTACTGGGAGTGAAGATGTTGAGCCTGTTTCAGTACCTCTTGTGTTTCTCACAAGACCAGATGTTGAGTTTACGCTAGTATTGCTAGCATGTCCAGTCACTGGGTTACGGATGCCAGCAAATCCTCCGATGATTGGTGTATGAGCACCTGCAAATCCTGATGTTGTGGTATGAGCTACTGGGAGTGAAGATGTTGAGCCTGTTTCAGTACCTCTTGTGTTTCTCACAAGACCAGATGTTGAGTTTACGCTAGTATTGCTAGCATGTCCAGTCACTGGGTTACGGATGCCAGCAAATCCTCCGATGATTGGTGTATGAGCACCTGCAAATCCTGATGTTGTGGTATGAGGTACTGGGAGTGAAGATGTTGAGCCTGTTTCAGTACCTCTTGTGTTTCTCACAAGACCAGATGTTGAGTTTACGCTAGTATTGCTAGCATGTCCAGTCACTGGGTTACGGATGCCAGCAAATCCTCCGATGATTGGTGTATGAGCACCTGCAAATCCTGATGTTGTGGTATGAGGTACTGGGAGTGAAGATGTTGAGCTTGTATTAGTACCTCTAGTGTTTCTCACAAGGCCAGATGTTGAGTTTGTGCTCGTATTGCTAGGGTGTCCATTCACTGGTTTACGGATGCCAGCAAATCCTCCAATGATTGGTGTATGAGCACCTGCAAAACCTGATGTTGTGGTATGAGGTACTGGGAGTGAAGATGTTGAGCCTGTTTCAGTACCTCTTGTGTTTCTCACAAGGCCAGATGTTGAGTTTACGCTAGTATTGCTAGCATGTCCAGGTACTGGGTTACGGATGCCAGAAAATCCTCCAATGATTGGTGTATGAGCACCTGCAAATCCTGATGTTGTGGTATGAGGTACTGGGAGTGAAGATATTGAGCTTGTATCAGTACCTCTAGTGTTTCTCACAAGGCCAGATGTTGAGTTTGTGCTAGTATTGCTAGCATGTCCAGGTACTTGGTTACGGATACCAGAAAATCCACCAATGATTGGTGTATGAGCACCTGCAAATCCTGATGTTGTGGTATGAGGTACTGGGAGTGAAGATGTTGAGCTTGTATTAGTACCTCTAGTGTTTCTCACAAGGCCAGATGTTGAGTTTGTGCTAGTATTGCTAGGGCGTCCAGTTACTGGGTTACGGATGCCTGAAAATCCTCCAATGATTGGTGTATGAGCACCTGCAAATCCTGATGTTGTGGTGTGAGGTACTGGGAGTGAAGATGTTGAGCCTGTTTCAGTAGCTCTTGTGTTTCTCACAGGACCAGATGTTGAGTTTGTGCTAGTATTGCTAGCATGTCCAGTTACTGGGATACGGATGCCAGAAAATCCTCCAATGATTGGTGTATGAGCACCTGCAAATCCTGATGTTGTGGTATGAGGTACTGGGAGTGAAGATGTTGAGCCTGTTTCAGTACCTCTTGTGTTTCTCACAAGGCCAGATGTTGAGTTTGTGCTAGTATTGCTAGCATGTCCAGTTACTGGGATACGGATGCCAGAAAATCCTCCAATAATTGGTGTATGAGCACCTGCAAATCCTGATGTTGTGGTATGAGGTACTGGGAGTGAAGATGTTGAGCCTGTTTCAGTACCTCTTGTGTTTCTCACAAGGCCAGATGTTGAGTTTACGCTAGTATTGCTAGGGCGTCCAGTTACTGGGTTACGGATGCCAGAAAATCCTCCAATGATTGGTGTATGAGCGCCTGCAAATCCTGATGTTGTGGTATGAGCTACTGGGAGTGAAGATGTTGAGCCTGTTTCAGTACCTCTTGTGTTTCTCACAAGGCCAGATGTTGAGTTTACGCTAGTATTGCTAGCATGTCCAGTTACTGGGTTACGGATGCCAGAAAATCCTCCAATGGTTGGTGTATGAGCACCTGCAAATCCTGATGTTGTGGTATGAGGTACTGGGAGAGAAGATGTTGAGCCTGTTTCAGTACCTCTTGTGTTTCTCACAGGACCAGATGTTGAGTTTGTGCTGGTATTGCTAGGGTGTCCAGTTACTGGGTTACGGATGCCAGAAAATCCTTCAATGATTGGTGTATGAGCGCCTGCAAATCCTGATGTTGTGGTATGAGCTACTGGGAGTGAAGATGTTGAGCCTGTTTCAGTACCTCTTGTGTTTCTCACAAGGCCAGATGTTGAGTTTACGCTAGTATTGCTAGCATGTCCAGTTACTGGGTTACGGATGCCAGAAAATCCTCCAATGGTTGGTGTATGAGCACCTGCAAATCCTGATGTTGTGGTATGAGGTACTGGGAGAGAAGATGTTGAGCCTGTTTCAGTACCTCTTGTGTTTCTCACAGGACCAGATGTTGAGTTTGTGCTAGTATTGCTAGGGTGTCCAGTTACTGGTTTACGGATGCCAGCAAATCCTCCAATGATTGGTGTATGAGCACCTGCAAATCCTGATGTTGTGGCATGAGGTACTGGGAGTGAAGATGTTGAGCCTGTTTCAGTACCTCTTGTGTTTCTCAGAAGGCCAGATGTTGAGTTTGTGCTAGTATTGCTAGGGTGTCCAGTTACTGGTCTACGGATGCCAGCAAATCCTCCAATGATTGGTGTATGAGCACCTGCAAATCCTGATGTTGTGGCATGAGGTACTGGGAGTGAAGATGTTGAGCCTGTTTCAGTACCTCTTGTGTTTCTCACAAGACCAGATGTTGAGTTTACGCTAGTATTGCTAGGGTGTCCAGTTACTGGGTTACGGATGCCAGAAAATCCTCCAATGGTTGGTGTATGAGCACCTGCAAATCCTGATGTTGTGGTATGAGGTACTGGGAGTGAAGATGTTGAGCCTGTTTCAGTACCTCGTGTGTTTCTCACAAGACCAGATGTTGAGTTTGTGCTAGTATTGCTAGGGTGTCCAGTTACTGGTTTACGGATGCCAGCAAATCCTCCAATGATTGGTGTATGAGCACCTGCAAATCCTGATGTTGTGGTATGAGGTACTGGGAGTGAAGATGTTGAGCCTGTTTCAGTACCTCGTGTGTTTCTCACAAGACCAGATGTTGAGTTTGTGCTAGTATTGCTAGGGTGTCCAGTTACTGGTTTACGGATGCCAGCAAATCCTCCAATGATTGGTGTATGAGCACCTGCAAATCCTGATGTTGTGGTATGAGGTACTGGGAGTGAAGATGTTGAGCCTGTTTCAGTACCTCTTGTGTTTCTCACAAGACCAGATGTTGAGTTTGTGCTAGTATTGCTAGCATGTCCAGTCACTGGTTTACGGATGCCAGAAAATCCTCCAATGATTGGTGTATGAGCACCTGCAAATCCTGATGTTGTGGTATGAGCCACTGGGAGAGAAGATGTTGAGCTTGTATCAGTATCTCTGGTACTTCTCACAAGACCAGATGCTGGGCTACGAACACCTTCAAGTGCCTCAGCTGCAGAATTTGGGTTATCAGTTGTAATTGAGACGGGCGATGTGGTTTGAACTCTCCCTTTGAGCTGAGGGCAATCCCAGTTACGGGCACAGGAACAAGGATCGATGGAGGCCACGTACTGGCAGACGCCGGGGCATGTGCAGCTCGGCGCTTCCTCTTCAACTGGGCATGCTGGTCCAACGCCTGTTAAGAAGAAGAATGGTTTTATTTGTAGATCATAGTAAAATCGAAGTGTGTATGACAATATTAGCAATGTTGTTGAACTTAATTGCAAAATCAAGGTACAACCCAAAGAGCAATGAAGTTGATAAAACAATATTTTCTAAGAAGAGAATATAGGGTATGTAGACAAGAAATAGGATGTGTATAAATGGAGATAAAGAGATTAATAAAGTATATGCGTAAATTTTGGAGCCTAAACAGTTCACATTACCTACAATTGAACTAAGTTGAGAAGTGTGTACCTAGCTAGCATTTGGTCAAAGGTAGCTGTTTACAGTCACAACGAAGGAGTACATTAAGTCACCAACCACACCCAAGAATACTAGTTCTAAAGAAAAATGTTGTCAAGTAAATATTTCCCTACAAGCCTTTACCCTCAGAAGGA
>NC_090758.1:76209520-76217020 GCF_036898095.1 Palaemon carinicauda
TTTTTCATGTTACAAAGATTTTTTTGTCTATTTGTAAAATAGAAAGCTGATTCTCAAGGCCTAGGTAAGAAATAAGGAAATAACTAAACTTACTGTGAGTTGACTGTTATGAGTTTATGAAATTGTCTATTAGAATATTTTTCTACAAAGTCAGAAAAGTAATGTTTTCTTATGGATTGATAACAATTTTGATTATTTGAAAATAAAATCAATATACGGGAAAATGGAAAACCAGAAGGAACCACCAGAATGAATTGGAAAAATACAAAGTTTTACAAAATATATCATCAATAATATGTTAAGTAGACAAAATTTGTTGCCTGAAATAACTATGATTGGTATATCATTAAATTTCGTTCCAAGTTAATTTATATGTGATCTTGTTAATATTTTGTATGGCAAAAACATCTGTAATGCAACTTTTTTTTTTTTATTAAATAACAAGTTTTGGATAAAGTATTTCATTTCTTTAATGATTAAGGAAATAATTAAAGAGTTTGTTTGGCTATAGTTTCCCCTAGTAATGCCAATTCACTATCATTATTATTATTTGCTAAGCTAAAACCCTAGTTGGAAAAGCAGGATGCTATAAGCCCTGGGGCCCCAACAGGGAAAATAGCTTAGTGAGGAAAGAAAAAAAAGGAAAAATAAAATATTTTAAGAATAGCAATAACATTAACATAAATATTTCCTATAAAAACTATAAAAACTTTAATAAAACAAGAGAAAGAGAAATTAGATAGAATAGCGTGCCCGAGTGTACCCTAAAGCTAGAGAATTCTAACCCAAGACAGTGGAAGACCATGATACAGAGGCTATAGCACTACCCAAGACTAGAGAACACTGGTTTGATTTTGGAGTGTCCTTCTCCTAGAAGAGCTGTTTACCATAGCTAAAGAGTCTCTTCTACCCTTACCAAGAGGAAAGTAGCCACTTCCCTCTTGGTAAAGGTAGAAGAGACTCTTTAACTATGGTAAGCAGCTCTTCTAGGAGAAGGACACTCCAAAATCAAACCATTGCTCTCTAGTCTTGGGTAGTACCATAGCCTCTGTACCATGGTCTTCCACAGTCTTGGGTTAGAGTTCTCTTGCTTTAGGGTAGAATTGGGCACACTATTCTATCTTGTTTCTATTCTTCTTGTTATTTTCAAGTTTTTATAGTTTATATATGAAATATTTATTCTAATGTTGTTATTGTTCTTGAACTTCTTGTAGATTTTCCTTATTTCCTTTCCTCACTGGGCTATTTTCCCTGTTGGAGCCCTTATGGGGCTTATAGCATTCTGCTTTTCCAACTAGGGTTGTAGCTTAGCAAGTAATAATAATAGTAATAACAGTCCAAATATAACCAGAAAATGGAACCATAGTATTATAGCCTCTGTACCATGATCTTCCACTGTCTTGGGTTAGAGTTCTCTTGCCTGAGAGTACACTCCGGCACACTATTCTATCTTATTTCTATTCCACTTATTTTTTCAAAAGTTTTTATTGTTTATATATGAAAGCTCTTTTAATGTTGTTACTGCTTTTAAAATAGTTATTATTATTAGCTAAGCTACAATCCTAGTTGGAAAAGCAGGATGCAATAAGCACAAGGGCTCCAACAGGGAAAAATAGCCCAGTGAGGAAAGAAAATGAAGAAATAAGGAAAGAAATAAAGTAAAAGAGAAGTAATGAACAACGAAAATAATATATTTTAAGAAAAGTAATAACATTAGAATAAATCTATCTTATAAAAAAAAAAAAAAAAAAAAAAAAAAAAAAAAACCAGGAGTATAAGGAAACAGATAGAATAGTGTACCCGAGTGTACCCTCAAGCAAGAGAACTCTAAACCAAGACAGTGGGAAACCATGGTACAGAGGCAATGGCACTACCCAAGAGTTACAGTAAAAGTAGCGATTACTTACTGTATCACAGTAAATATTTCACATAATACATAATACATAACAGCTGGTTTGATGTAATGTCTTCTCCACAGCTCAGGAGAGACTGTATTTCTGTAGCCTCCTGTAAAATCAAAACTCCCCCTTTAAAGGTTTAAAGGCCGCTCATGAATGGCAGAGGCAAGGGACAGTGACATTGCCCTATCAAGCCCTAGAGACTGACCATATATACATATGATCAGCGCCCAAGCCCCCTCTCCACCAAAGCTAGGTGAAAGGAGAGCTTGGCAAAGGCAGCTGATGACTCAGCAGATAGACCTATAGGCTCCCAAAAACCCCAACCCTCATCCTTAGCGCACAAGGATGGTGAGGTTGCAGCGACCGAAGGAATTTAGCGAGTTTGAGCGGGACCCGAACCCCAGTCTGGCGTTCACCAGTCAGGGACGTTATCACATCGACAAATCTGGACTGAGTAGGGCTTATAAGTTTGCCAATCCTATGGACCTTACAATCCAATCAGATCTTGAACTTACAAATGTGCCAGTCCTGAAAATCAACACAGAAAGTGTATGTAGGGCAGAATTGCAATGGTGGAGCGTTTAGTAGTTACCGCAGGACTGTTGGAAGCGACAATGGGTCACGGAGAGGATAATATTTTCCCTGTTGGGTCCCTTGTGCTTGTAGCATCCTTCTTTTCCAACTAGAATTTTAGTCTAGATAATAATGATAATAATAATATTAATAATAATAACAGTAATGATAAAATTGAGAAGATTATGGAATATGTAAGCAGAAGTGGTGCCAGTAATCATAAGATTTCTAGGGACCATACAAGAGTCATTGAAAAGGAATCTTGAGAAGGTAGGAGCCGATATAGCCCCCAAGGACTTGTGCAGAAGAGCGTGCTACTGGAAACACGTGTAGTGGGGAGAGCGATGGATTCCTAAGGAAGCTGGGTGCAACCTGGAACCCCTCACTATAAAACCACGAGTCTCTGGAGTCTTTCTTTAATAATGGGCTTGTGAATAAACTCAAAGAAATCCTCATTGTAGGACCTTTTCTTTGATCCAGACAGGAATCCGATCCCTTGTTTGATGGAACGCCGTAAATCATTTCATAGAATTTCACGAAATCCCATTAGATTAATCATGAGTCAAGTTGCAGACAAGTATACGGGCCAACCTGCAATCCTAACTAAAGACTTCCTCGTTGTCTTGAGTTATTATAATGCCTGGAGCAAGATCAGTGATAGTTATGACTATGACAGACTTACTACTTATGCAAAACATTATTCGCTAATACTAATTGGTATGGCATCGCTAACTATATCAACCTATAAGAATATCAAGCCATAAAGCTAGACTTAGCAAGTAAGATTACGCTTGAGAAGAGCATATTTACAAACGTAGATGTCACTGAGAGACATGGTGTCCCAAAAAAACTGGAAGAAATTGTCATTTTAAAGGCTGAGATGGTTTGAACATGTAGTGAAATGGAAGTACTGAATATAAAAATAGCAGGACGAAGATTTGGATAGGAAATTGGGAATTAGTGGTCGTAGAGGAAGGCCCTAACCAGACAGGAATCCAACGAAAGAGAGAGGAAAGAACCGTCGACGCATCTAACCCAGTCGAGCGAAAGTAGCAGCTGTTACAAGCAGAGTACTTTAAGGATCCGTCCTTGGTATTGCTATTTCTGATTTACATTGACAACATACATTTAGGTTTAACTAGTAGGAAGCCAAATTTGCAAAGAATACTAAACTGGGAAGGATTTTAGCCTTCTGGAAGCGTTCTAAATGTTGTAGAGACTGTCTGAGGGAACAACTCACAGTGATTTGAGCATTCCGAAAGCACCCATGGCTCCTCCATTTGGGAGATGGGGTCCCAAAATGGTATTCGAGAGCGCCCTAAGGCCAAACTAATGTTACAATGATAGTGAGATACAGACTGGTTTTGCTAGGGCAGGTCTGTGACATAACGGTACATTTGTGGGTAGTAGTTTGGCCAGGGCACTAGCCACCCGTTGAGATACTACAACTAGAGAGTTATTGGGTCCTTTGACTGGCCAGACAATACTAGATCGGATCCTTCTTTCTGGTTACGGCTCATTTTCTCGCTGCTTACACATGCACCGAATAGTCTGGCCTATTCTTTACATATTCTCCTCTGTCCTCATACACTTGACAACGCTAAGATAACTAAATAATTCTTCTTCGATCAAGGGATTAAATACTGCAATGTAATTGTTCAGTGTCTACTTTCCTCTTGGTAAGGATAGAAGACTCTAGCTATGGTAAGCAGCTTTTCTAGAAGGACACTCCAAAATCAAACCATTATTCTTTAGTCTTGGACAGTGCCATAGCCTCTGTACCATGGTCTTTCACCCTTTTGGGGTAGAGTTCTTTTTCTTGAGGGTACACTTGGACACACTATTCTATCTTATTTCTCTTATTCTTGTTATTTTGAAGTTTTTATAGCTTATACATATATGAAAGATTTATTTCAATATTATTGTTCTTAAACTTCTCTTGTAGTTTATTTCCATGTTTCCTTTCCTCACTTGGCTATGTTTCCCCGTTGGAGCCCTTCGGCTTATAGCATCCTGCTTTTATAAGTGGAACTGTAGCCTTATTTATACTTTTAGATTGAGTCTCTTACTTTTTCCAAGGTAATTACTTAGATGTAAATGCTCTCTATCTTTCCCACAGCCATACTGCTCTCCTCCAACTTGGTATTCTGTCGTACGTCACACACTCGACTCTCTGGAATCGATTCCTTGGGGTTCGACCGACTGATAAATATTTTTGAGGAACATGGAATTTTCTGTTCTCTATTTTACCATCAGAACTGATATTGCAAAGTTAAGATTTGCAACTTTTATCCAGTTTGTCATTATGGTTTCAGCCGCAATCAAGAATATGAAGAAAATCGGCCATCTTTGTTTTATTTCAAGATGGCTTCCATTTGTTTACGTTTGATGCGCTTGGTATTGAATGACAAAAATTGTAATAGTTCCAAAATGTTCTCTGTTTATCATCATAAATTCCTCTCTAGATGTCTTCCAAAGGAATATATGGAATAAATGTCAAGAAGCCAATTGGTTTAACTTATTCTAAGTCGGCCATTTTGATTTTTACCCAAAATGGCTTCCAAATGCCTGTCTTCTTATAAATCCTCATGAAGCATTTCTAACTATAGTCCATTTCTTTTAGCGAGTCCTATTTGCACCGACTCGCAGCGGTGCCCTTTTAGCTCGGAAAAGTTCCCTGATCGCTGATTGGTTCGACAAGATAATTCTAACCAATCAGCGACCAGGAAACTTTTCCGAGCTAAAAGGGCACCGTTGCAAGTCGGTGCAAATAGGACTCGCTAAAAGAAATGGACTATAGAATGGAATTTTTATTGAAAAAGTTAAGGCATAACTCAAATAGATAGGTTATTTTTTTTTTATAATTTATTTTCTGCAAGTGGAAAAGTTAAATTTTAGGTTATACATTTCACAGTTACTCTAGGAACTATTATTAGTTTAAAAGACAATGACATATATGTAAGTTTTGTCTTCATAAAAAGCAGTAGAATAAAATTCAGGCGAAAGAAATGTTTGGCTAAATACGATGAAACACAAAAAAAGCAATTTTCCCATCGGTAATCATGCACTGGCTATCAAAACAAAATGTAAATTTCATGAAAACATGTAAAAGATAACAATGAAAAAGATCTTTCAAGATCAAAAGCTATTAGTGGAAAGTATTTCTGAATTTCTGTTTGTTATCTGCAGTGAAGATTAATATTTTATCTATTTTTTTTTCAATGTTTTGTGTTTATTGATGATCTGAGCACCAGCTCAGATACTTGCCACGAATGGCAAATCACTGGCTCAGACGGTTTGCTCTAGGGTACCTCTGCGACCCTTGGATGAGCCCACCAGATTCCTGAAGTAGGGAGTCTGCTCCATTGCTCCTGGAGCCCCTTACTGACTCTCTTCGGAGTTGTCAGCGTCACCATCATCATCACCGTCGTTTTCTTGTGAAGATGGGCTTGACGTTGGCGTAGCTTTCCCTGCGCTGTGGGTTGACCTAACTGAGCTTTGGTTTGAGCTGCTGTCCCTCTGGTTTGTTTCTGGCTTGGTATCAGCGGCACCCCGCGTAGGGCGAGAATCCTGGGAGGTCACTTTAGAATCGTTTCTCTGTGGAGCAGGATTTGAAGATTGTGTACCTTGCTTTGCGTCGTTGCTCTCTGTCTTATTTAGAGGCAGCTTAGTGTCAACAGCCCCACGAGTAAGACGCGTTCTTGGAGGTGTTACCTTGGGCTGGTTGCTGGTACTACCATTGTCTGGTTGTGAAGTTGTTGTTGAAACTGGAGACCCTTGCTTGGTATTACTAGCTCTCAGGGTTGAAGCAGTGTTGGCGTCAGGAGCCCCACGAGTAGGACGCGCCCTTGGAGGTGCTACTTTGGGCTGGTTGCTGGCATGACCATTGTCTGGTTGGGAAGTTGTTGTTGAAACTGGAGACCCTTGCTTGGTATTACTAGCTCTCAGGGTTGAAGCAGGGTTGGCGTCAGCAGCCCCACGAGTAGGACGCGTTCTTGGAGGTGCTACCTTGGGCTGGTTGCTGGCACTACCATTGTCTGGTTGTGAAGTTGTTGTTGAAACTGGAGACCCTTGCTTGGTATTACTAGCTCTCAGGGTTGAAGCAGTGTTGGCGTCAGGAGCCCCACGAGTAGGACGCACTCTTGGAGGTGCTACCTTGGGCTGGTTGCTGGTACTACCATTGTCTGGTTGTGAAGTTGTAGTTGAAACTGGAGACCCTTGCTTGGTATTACTAGCTCTCACGTTTGAAGCAGGGTTGGCGTCAGCAGCCCCACGAGTAGGACGCGTTCTTGGAGGTGTTACCTTGGGCTGGTTGCTGGCACTACCATTGTCTGGTTGTGAAGTTGTTGTTGAAACTGGAGACCCTTGCTTGGTATTACTAGCTCTCAGGGTTGAAGCAGGGTTGGAGTCAGGAGCCCCACGAGTAGGACGCGCTCTTGGAGGTGCTACCTTGGGCTGGTTGCTGGCACTACCATTGTCTGGTTGTGAAGTTGTTGTTGAAACTGGAGACCCTTGCTTGGTATTACTAGCTCTCAGGGTTGAAGCAGTGTTGGCGTCAGGAGCCCCACGAGTAGGACGCGCCCTTGGAGGTGCTACTTTGGGCTGGTTGCTGGCATGACCATTGTCTGGTTGGGAAGTTGTTGTTGAAACTGGAGACCCTTGCTTGGTATTACTAGCTCTCAGGGTTGAAGCAGGGTTGGCGTCAGCAGCTCCACGAGTAAAGCGAGTTCTTGGAGGCGTCACTGTGGTCTGGCTGTTGGTTTTATTACCACCTTGTTGTGGAGTGAGTTTTAATGGTTGTGAACCCGGTCTAGAATTACCATTTTTCTGGTTTGAACCTTGGAGTGAATCAGTAGCATCACGCCTGGTACGGGAACCTTGGGAAGTCACTGGAGTGACTTTTGGTTTTTCTGTAGCACCATTATTTGAGCTACTGGTTGAATTGTGCTTTCCATTGGATGAGGTGTGTGAATCGGTAGTTGAATTGTGTTTGCCAGGATGTGCGTTACCTCCATGGTTACCATTG
>NC_090758.1:76229520-76232020 GCF_036898095.1 Palaemon carinicauda
CCACAATAAAAACCAGAACTTCTGGACTAGAATAAAAACAAGGACAGTAATATTAGACTTATTATGCAACCTTGGGTATGGCTCTATATAATCACTATAAAAAAAGACTTTGGGTTTAAACAGGTAGTCTCATAATGTGAATTATTATTTCTTTTTAAGTCTTGTGGTGAAATTTAGCCTTTTAGAAGGACTTTAAAGAATAATACCTCATTCTGGTTTAGACAGTCTAAAAGTCTTACAGATATATATAAAATATTTACAGTAATTTAAACTCTATGATGTACAATTTAACTAGTAGACTATTGCTGGTTATATATATATATTTATATATATATATATATATATATATATATATATATATATATATATATATATATATATATATATATATATATATGGGTCCCTAGAGATTGCAAATGAAGCAGAGAAAGGAAGAGAAGACGATGGATTAACGAGCTAAAAATACGGGTATAAACTGGCATAGACAGACCATAAACATACACGAGAGGAAGGATTTGTCCGAGGCCTTTGTCCTGCAGTGGACTAGCAATGGATTATGTATATATATATATATATATATATATATATATATATATATATATATATATATATATATATATATATATATATATACTCAATATTAATTAACATATAAATCTTTATATTTACGGTATAGATTTGCCTTCGTCGAGTCCGGGGAACCTGCCATTTCTATCCTCTTTTATATTACCATTATCTTATATATAAAACGATAATTCTTTTGTTTTCTTGACAATTTATATTTTCATCTGATAATCAACTCTCTCTCTCTCTCTCTCTCTCTCTCTCTCTCTCTCTCTCTCTCTCTCTCTCTCTCTCTCTCTCTCTCTCAAGTGAATGCTTGCAAAACTTTTATCAGTGTGTCCATCTAAAACAGCTTTTTAGACTTAGTCTCATATACACTGACATTTCGGTACCCGAGTCTCTCTCTCTCTCTCTCTCTCTCTCTCTCTCTCTCTCTCTCTCTCTCTCTCTCTCCAGTTTAACCGTTACAACACACACACACACACACACACACACACACATAGATCGTTCGTTTGAACTTAATACAGAAATCTATCAAATTAAAAAATATAATTGTTAAATTTGTATTAAATTTATTTCTGATTAAAACAAAGGTTTTTTTTCATTAACATTTTATGTATTTATTTTATTATATCCTTTTTATTTCAATTTTATGGATCTGTGAAATTTTCGATAAAAAAAGAAAGGTTGAGTGAAAAAGGTTGCCAAGACTTAAACCATAAATCATGACCACCCCTAGGGAGAGAGAGAGAGAGAGAGAGAGAGAGAGAGAGAGAGAGAGAGAGAGAGAGAGAGAATTGCAAAAGTATTTGAGAAAGTTGTAAGAGAAGCAATATGGTCCAATAGTAACATTACGAATGACTTTGTTACGAACAGAAGTCTAAAATATGAATAAATATTTAGGATAGAATTAAATATAAGTCATCATAGACTCAACATTAAATAAAAACTATAAAATATCCTAAATATTTTATTTAAAAATGATGAAAAGAGTTTAATCTATCCAGATGACTAGGCCTATACTCGAAGGAATTATTAGGCCTATAACTAAAGAGTTATTTATATTATTATCATTATTATTTGGCCAAGCTACAACCCTAATTGGAAAAGCAAGATGCTATAAGCCCAATGGATCCAATAGGGAAAAATAGCCCAGTGAGGAAAGGAAATAAGGAAATAAATAAATGATGAGAATAAATTAACAATAAATCATTCTAAAATCAGTAACAACGTCAAAACAGATATTATTATTACTAACCAAGCTACAACCCTAGTTGGAAAAGCAAGATGCTATAAGCCCAAGGGCTCCAATAGGGAAAAATAGCTCAGTGAGGAAAGGAAATAAGGAAATAAATAAATGAGGAGAATAAATTAACAATAAATCATTCTAAAATCAGTAACAACGTCAAAACAGATATAGGCCTATAAGTAAGCAGTTGTTTATATATATAGGAAAACTATACATACTGTATAAATAAATTAGAATTTATTAAATGTATTTTAAATCTATTTCAATGTATTTGAAGGAGGAATGAAAGCGACAGTATAGAACAGAACATTCTAAGGTGAAAGGTATGAATTGTGGGAGGCAGCCATTGATGTAGGTGGCCAGATGCAACTCTCTCTCTCTCTCTCTCTCTCTCTCTCTCTCTCTCTCTCTCTCTCTCTCTCTCTCTCTCTCTCTCTCTCTCTCTCTGGTTACAGGAGGAGTATTAACCTATAACAAGTCAGGTTCACGTTTGCAATGGTCTTTTTTTGCCCTTTTCGTGATATTTAATTTTTGGTTGTTGACCTAAACTGCTAATGGTTCGAGTGATCTTTATTTGTGGTTTTGTCTGGGCCGGTTTAAATATTTTTTTTTTATTAGGCGTTAATTTCCATAGTTGCTGTAAATCTACAATATTTATTTATAAATTACTATATTTGTGCATGTTTA
>NC_090758.1:76237020-76247020 GCF_036898095.1 Palaemon carinicauda
TTCTCCTGTCTGTAGAGAAGCCTTAGCTGTACTGTCTCACTGTCTGTAGAGAGAATTTAGCTGTACTGTCTCCTGGTTAGAGGAACCTTAGCTGTACTGTCTCCTGGTTAGAGGAACCTTAGTTGTACTTTCTCCTGTCTGTAGAGAAGCCTTAGCTGTACTGTCTCCTGTCTGTAGAGAGAATTTAGCTGTACTGTCTCCTGGTTAGAGGAACCTTAGTTGTACTATCTCCTGGTTAGAGGAACCTTAGTTGTACTTTCTCCTGTCTGTAGAGAAGCCTTAGCTGTACTGTCTCCTGTCTGTAGAGAGAATTTAGCTGTACTGTCTCCTGGTTAGAGGAACCTTAGCTGTACTGTCTCCTGGTTAGAGGAACCTTAGTTGTACTTTCTCCTGTCTGTAGAGAAGCCTTAGCTGTACTGTGTCCTGTCTGTATAGAAACATTAGCTGTAGTGTCTCCTGTCTGTAGAGAAACATTAGCTGTACTATCTCCTGTCTGTATAGAAACCTTAGCTGTACTGTCTCCTGTCTGTATAGAAACCTTAGCTGTACTGTCTCCTGGTTAGAGAAACCTTATATGTACTGTCTCCTGTCTGTATGGAAACCTTAGCTGTACTGTCTCCTGGTTAGAGAAACCTTAGCTGTACTGTCCCCTGTCTGTATAAAAACTTTAGCTGTACTTTCACCTGTCTGTATAGAAACCTTAGCTGAACTTTCACCTGTCTGTATAGAAACCTTAGCTGTACTGTCTCCTGTCTGTATAGAAACCTAAGATTTATTGTCCCTTGCCTGTTTAGATGTCTTCAGAACTCAAACTTTGCTTGATTCTGTCTCTGCAGAGTCTTGCAGAACTCTAAGAATTTGAGTTTGTTTTCATGAATTTTTTTTTTTCTGAAACTTATTTTCTAATTGGAAAGGATTTTTGTCCCTAACTTAGTTTTATATTTAATAGTTTAATATCTAAGTTACAAATTGA
Organism: Palaemon carinicauda; assembly: GCF_036898095.1. Lineage (NCBI taxonomy): Eukaryota > Metazoa > Arthropoda > Malacostraca > Decapoda > Palaemonidae > Palaemon > Palaemon carinicauda. The sequence goes on from NC_090758.1 coordinate 76,237,994, forward strand.
ATTTATCTTAGTTTAGTCTTTCCTAACTTAGGTTTTAATTCTTTTATAAGCTTATTTTGTAATTGTTTTATTAGATTTTTTTTTTCAAATATTGAAAAGTATAGTTAAACAGGGTTCCAGTCATTTGTAATTCCTTTATTTTGTTGTATTCTTATCATTATCATGATAATAATTATCATTATTCTGAATAAGAAAACGTCCATAGGAAAGAGGACTAAAAAGTCAGTAATTTACATGTTCATCTCTACAAGAGTTGACTCATAGAAGTTTTTCCTAGACCAAGGAAGCATAACTAATTAATTCTTTTTTAATTTCTACAGAGAATCTGATCACCATGAAGACAACAATTTTCCAAACAGCAATTGGCTTGCTCCTGCTGGCAACTCACCTGCAAGTGTCGGCGTTTCCCAACGGACGGCGCATCTCCGTGAGGGAGAGAATATCTACGACTGAATCTCCCCAAGATGAAGCCGCTGAAGGACAGGAAGAAGAGACTAGCCCTGTACCTACAAGGGGTCTTGGCCAAGAGCAGAGAGAGCCCCCCCAGAGAGAGTCTAGCCTAGCTCACAGACTGTCAAGCCTAGGCCAGAGAGAACCCAGCCCAGCTAGGGATGAGACCCCTAGCCCTGCTCACGACGAGGCTACCCCAGACCAAGATGAGTCCGTTTTCCATGCTAGGGAAGACGCCGCTAGCCCAGCTGAGGAGGAACACTCTCCCTCTGCCGTTGATCAAGAAGAATCTGATCAAGGCCATGGGGTGTCCCCTGCCTCAGACCTGGTAGAGTCATCTACTTCAACCCGCGTTGAGACATCTACTTCATCCCACGTAGAGTCAGCTACTCCAGAGCATGAAGAATCCTCAACCCCAGCCGAGGAGGGGTCTACCACAACTACGCGACGTGGACTGACACCCCATAGAAGAAGGGAGCCAGCTCAGACAGAGAATCAGGATACTACCACCCAAAGGACGGCTCCTAGGCGTATAGCCATTTCCCGAGGGCAGGAAACTCCTGCAGAGGAATAGAGATAATCTAGTACTAGAAGAATCATTTGGCTGCTGACAGTCATCGAGAATGAAGGTGAGGAACTATTAATAATTACAAATTGGGTTTTATTAGTGAGTTTTTTCTTTTGATTACATTATAAGATAGGGGTCTAGAGTACCTGGGTGTTTATCTTATAATATCAGCACCCATACAAAAGTATGATTCTGGGGAAATTACATCTCGAAAAGGTTCTATTAGTCTAGTTGGTTTTGGCAGAATGGTGTTTATACTTCTGCATTTCTTTTTTTTATACAATGGGCACTACAGTATAATTTAGGAAAATTACAACTTTAAGCTATGTGTATAAGCAAGGAAGATAACTTCTACAATAACATTTAGGGTAAATACACTTATCTTATCATACGAGGGGCAGTATATCAGTATCGTTCAGGTCAAACCTAAAGATACGACACAAATGCAAACGATAGCGAGCATCGTGCAATGTATTTTTTGGCGTAGAGACCTAGAAAAACCTGGGTACCTGAAACCCGTGGTGAAAGAGGTACAGAGAATACAGAATTCAAGAGTCCTCCCAAACACATAAGAAGATTATACCTTCTAAGATGTTTGTTATGCTGAACGATAAAGGGGAGAGGTCCCAACCTGGTGAACAGTGCTAGATCTCCTGTTTTGTTGAAGGAGGGAACGGTTGTAACAGTCTAGAAAACATCAGTAAAAGATTATTCCTAAGTTTCATAGTAGAAAAAGCTTAACACCTCCATTGTTGCAAGGGTCCGAGGTGGTCTAACAGGGGTTATCAAATGACCGGTCGTACGGTACTTACTAAACGTTATATGTGGATTTGAATGCTATTATTATTATTACTAGCGGAACCCGTGTAAATTACACGAAATGATATTTTCAATACTAATTATCTTGTTCCTAACCTACACATGTTTGAATAAAATAGAACTAAATTTTTTGTCTAATATTTAAAAAAAGAGTCAGGTGCTAAAGACAAAATTAGGAAAACTATATAAGATGTGCATTGGTTAAGTAATCAAAGTCTAATGTGAATTTGTAAGAGTATACCATGAAATTAGTTCCTTTTTCTTTAAAGCATGACACACGAGTATACCATGAAATTATTTACGTTTTCTTTAAAGCGTGACACACGAGTATACCATGAAATTATTTCCGTTTTCTTTAAAGCGTGAAACACAAAATAAATAACACTCACGCTATCGTATTAATATATAGATTATTATCATTATCATTATCATTATTATCATTATCATCCACAGAAGGAAAGAGCAGCCATCTCGACAACCTGGGAGCTGAACCTGTTTACCAAACCCAACCTGCAGCTTTACCTATCTCATCCGAGCCAACTTCATCTCGTCCCACTCCGCATCGTCCTCATCGGCTCCGTCGGTTCCTCGCGACGTCGTTCCTCCCACGTCTCCCCGAACGAAGAAGAACAACAAGAAGAGAGCCAAGCGCGAGCTAGCGGTTCGTTTCGCACGTTAACCAGGCAGCAGCAGGGACTCTTTCCTCAATTGTTATTTCTTAAGTACAAAAATAATAGGATTTCACTCTGAGGAATTATTGATGTGATTAAAAAAATGACATTTAGATAGTAATTGTTGATGATTAGATTCTATTTAGAATGATCACAAATGATTTGATGATTAAATGTTTATTATGATTGAATATTGTTAATAATTAAGGATTGATTAATGGTTAATCCTTAATGCTAAGTAAGTAGTTATAACCAATAATTTGTTAATCATTAATTATTATTCAGTGATAATTATTGATTGACATTGATATAGAAAAGAATGATTTAGATAAATAAATTATTTTTTTTTGCTAAGTGTTGTGTCATTTTACTTAATAACCAAAATATTTAGATGGAATATATATTTCGTAGTATTTATCGCAAAACCAAGGACGCATTCAAGCGAGTCGTAATTTTTTTTCCGCTGTTATTCCCACATTAAGGGTTCGGTTGTCTGATTTTGTCTCTCCGATGCCTTTCTCTTCCACCAAACCTCTTCTCTCCATATCATCCTTCACCTTATCACGCCATCAAATTCTCTGCCTCCCTCTTGATTTTCTTTTCCCACCTAATAGGTTACTCCCAAGCACTCAAATTATAAATTCAAGAGTCTATCTTAGTAACTGTTAGAGTTATAACCCATAGCATTACACATTGTTATCGTCTTAGGCCTACTTTCGTCTGTAACCTTTTCTTGAATGTATGTTGAAAATGGTTCATTAGTTATCCGCGGAACTTTTAGAGCTTACATATTTAAAGTCACCTATAACTAGGACCTTCTCCAGAGGAGAAATAAACTAGCCAGGGCTAAAAGAGTGTGGCCACTGTAACTTCTACCCAGGCAGATTTGGAGTAATTCTTCACACTGCGCAGTATCTCAGTAGTCTACCCTAACCCAAGTTAGGTTAGGCTTACAATGTGGAGGGACTTGTATTGAATAGTATGTTAGGTTAGGTTAGGTTAGATTAAATTAGGTTAGATTAAGGCTAAATTCTTTTTATCAAATTATACTGCAAGTAAGGTTAAATTGAGCTGGCTATGTAGAATAATTCTTCTGCCTCTCTGTCTCAATAATCTAATCTACGCCAAGTTAGGTAAGGCTTACAATGTGGAGTGACATTGTACTGAACAATATGTTAGGTTAGGTTAGGTTAAGTTATGCTACATTGTTTTCAACAAATAATACTGTAAGGTTAGACTGAGCTAGCTATGTAGTGAATTGGTTATATCTGACAGTATGTTGGTTGATTACGTGGAGACGTTTTGTATTTAAAATTATATTACATTGAGTCAGTATTTCTCATCTAGGTTGAAAATATTATATGAGAATAAGAGGATATCTAAGGATTGAGAACAAGAAGGATATATGAGACACTATTCCAGCCAAGGTTTATTTGATAAACATCCCTTGGACCGCTTCCGCCATTTTGTCACCACCTGCACCCGAGGTATCTCTTTTCAACCGAGATTTTTCAGCAAGGAGAGTTAAAAGTTTCTTTGGGTTTTTGATAATAAAATCCATAAGAAGGCCAAAATTTAGTATGAATAATAATAATAATAATAATAATAATAATAATAATAATAATAATAATTGCTATTATTATTATTATTATTATTATTATTATTATTATTATTATTATTATTAGCTAGGCTATAACCCTCGTGGGAAAAGCATGATGTTGTAAGCCCAAGGGCTCCAACAGGGAAAAATAGCCCAGTAAGGAAAGAAAATGAAAAAACAAATAAACTATATACGAGAAGTAATACATATGGAATATACATTAGAATACCTTAATATCAGTAACAATATTAAAGTAGATTTTATATATATATATATATATATATATATATATATATATATATATATATATATATATACATATATATATATATATATATATATATATATATATATATATATATATATATATACAAACCTATATATTATATATACACACAAACATACATACATATATATATATATATATATATATATATATATATATATATATATATATACACACACATATATATATATATATATATATATATATATATATATATATATATATATATATATATATATATATATATAATCATATATATATATATATATATATATATATATATATATATATATATACATATATATATATATATATATATATAAATGTATTATCATTATTATTATTATTATTATTATTATTATTATTATTATTATTATCATTATTATTATTATTATTATTATTATTATTATTAGCCAAGCTACAACCCTAGGTAGAAAATCAAGATGCTATAAGCCCGAGGGCTCCAACAAAGAAAAAGTAGCCCAGTGAGGAAAGGAAGCAAGGAAATAAATAAACGACATAAGAAGTAATAAAAAATTAAAATAAAATATATAAAACCATTAACAACATTAAAACAGATAATTCATATATAAACTATAAAAAAGACTCATGTAAGCCTGTTCAACATGAAAACATTTGTTGTAAGTTTGAACTTATGAAGTTCTACCGCTTCAACCACCCGATTAGGAAGATCATTCCACAATCAAGTCACAGCTAGAATAAAACTTCTAGAATACTGTGTAGTATTAAGCCTCGTGATGGAGAAGGCCTGGCTATTAGAATTAACTGCATGCCTAGTATTTACGAACAAGAGGGAACTGTCCGGGAAGATCTGAATGTAAAGGATGGTCAGACTTATGGATAATCTTATGCAACTTGCATAACGACCTAAGTGAACGACGGTGCCAGAGATTAATATCTAGATCAGGAATAAGGAATTAGTGATATAGTGAAGTGTTGCATGTGAATAAGTGTATCAATACCGTTAGAAATGTTATTTTTGTGAGATGTAGCTGTAATGGGAAATTCCTGATTCTGTGAGTATTATATATATATATATATATATATATATATATATATATATATATATATATATATATATACATATATATATATATATATATATATATATATACATACATATATATATATATATATATATATATATATATATATATATGTATATATATACATGTTTATATATATATATAAATATATATATATATATATATATATATATATATATATATATACATATATATATATATTTATATATATATTATATATACATATATATATAATTCATATATATATATATACATATATATATATATATATATATATATATATATATATATATATATATATATATGTAATATATCTATATATACAGTATATATATATATATATATATATATATATATATATATATATATATATATATATATATATATATATATATATATATATATATATATATATATACTGTATATATATATATATATATATATATATATATATATATATATATATATATATATATATATATATATATATATATATAAAGCCAATGTGATATATATGGGCCAATGGTAAAAGTACCTATCTGTAGCATTATTACACGCAAAACTAAAAAAAAAAAAAGCACTCTGAGAGTGCAGACCTCCGCCACAGCAGCTTATATCTCGAGATTGGGGTTAAATCGATAAATCTTTTGCTCGACCCTGACCTTGACCTTTGACCTAGGACTTTCAAATATGGATTACTTCCACGTCATAGCATAGCTATTAATCCCTGAAAGTTTCACTACTCTATGAGTAAAATTGTGGCCAGGAAGTTTCTCACAATTAAACAAACAGGGGCGAAAACATAACCTCCGCCAACTTCGTTGGCGGAGGTGAATATATCAATGCACGGGATTATAATAATATATAATTATTGTTATCATTATTACTTGCTAAGCTACAACCCAAGTTGGAAAAGCAGGATGCTATAAGCCCTGGGGCTCCAATTGTGAAAATAGCCCAGTGAGGAAAGGAAGTAAGGAAATAAGAGAAGTAATGTACCCTCAATCAATAGAACTCTAACCTAAGACAGTGGAAGACCATAGTACAGAGGCTATGGCACTACCCAACATTAGAGAAGAATGGTTTGATTTTGGAGTGTCCTTCTCCTAGAAGAGCTGCCTACCATAGCTAAAGAGTCTCTTCTATCCTTACCAAAAGGAAAGTAGCCACTGAACAACAGTGCAGTAGTTAACCTCTTGCGCAAAAAATTATTGTTTGATCATCTCAGTGTTATCAGGTGTATGAGGAGAGGAGAATCTGTAAAGAATAGGCCAGAGTATTCGATATATGTGTAAGCAAAACGGAAAATGAACCGTAACCAGAGAGAGGGATCCAATGTAGTGCTATCTGACCAGTCAAAGGACCCAATAACTCTATTGCTACGAATGAAATGACTCTAGTAACATATTTGGGACAGCAACGTGTCGTTATACCAAAATATTGTTGCAATGTAAGAAGGGCATAACACACATGGTCTAAAAGATAGGTGATAGGTAGGACTGCAAACTTACCTTTTACCCATAAATGTCTTAAGGTAATGGTAGGTAGTAGGCTGGCCAGGGCACCAGCCACCCGTTGAGATACTACCGCTGGAGAGTTATTGGGTCTTTTGAGTAGCCAGATAGTACTGCAGTGGATCATTCTCTCTGGTTACGGCTCATTATTCCTTTGCCTACTCATACACAGAATAGTCTGGCCTATTCTCCACATAGGTTGCAGGTTGACCAGGGCACCAGCCACCCGTTGAGATACTACCGCTGGAGAGTTATTGGGTCTTTTGAATAGCCAGATAGTACTGCATTGGATCATTCTCTCTGGTTACGGCTCATTATTCCTTTTCCTACACATACACCGAATAGTCTGGCCTAGTCTTCACATAGGTTGTAGGTTGACCAGGGCACCAACCACCCGTTGAGATACTACTGCTGGAGAGTTAGTGGGTCCTTTGAGTAGCCAGATAGTACTGCATTGCATCATTCTCTCTGGTTACGGCTCATTATTCCTTTGCCTACACATACACCGAATAGTCTGGCCTATTCTTCACATAGGTTGTAGGTTGACCAGGGCACCAACCACCCGTTGAGATACTACCGCTGGAGAGTTATTGGGTCTTTGAGTGGCCAAATAGTATTGCATTGGATCATTCTCTCTGGTTACGGCTCCTTTTTTCTTTTCCTACGCATACACCTAATAGACTGGCCTATTCTTTACTTATTCTCCTCTGTCATACACCCGACAACACTGAGATTATCAAACAATTCTTCTTCACTCAAGGGGTTAACTACTGCACTATAATTGTTCAGTGGCTACTTTCCTCTTGGTAAGGGTAGAAGAGACTCTTTAGCTATGGTAAGCAGCTCTTCTAGGAGAAGGACACTCCAAAATCAAACCATTGTTCTCTGGTCTTAGGTAGTGCCATAGCCTCTATACCACGGTCTTCCACTGTCTTGAGTTAGAGTTCTCTTGCTTGAGGGTACTCTCGGGCACACTATTCTGTTTCCTTATTTCCTTTCCTCACTAGCTATATTTTCCTTGTTGGAGTCCTTGGGCTTATAGCAACCTGCTTTTCTAACCAGGGTTGTAACTTAGCTAATAATAATAATAATGATAATAATAATAATAATAATAATAATAATAATAATACTCTGAGAGTGCAGACCTCCGCCACGGCATCTTATTTCTTGAAACCAGCTTGCCTTTCCCAGAATCAATTTAGACCGTAGGTGTTAAGGTTAGGGTTAATTCGGTCGACCTTTTGCTTGACCTTGACCTTTGACCTTTGAGATAGGACTTTAAGATTTGAATCACTTCCAGGAAGTTGTTTACTAACAGACAAACAGACACATAACCTCCTTCCAACTTCGTTGATGGAGGTAATAATAATAATAATAATAATAAGAATAATCTCTCTCTCTCTCTCTCTCTCTCTCTCTCCAACCATATGGAACTTTGTAGCTCAAACCTTATACAACATTGAAATGAAATTTGAAAAAAAAATCAAACGCGAAAAATAATTAACTAGCCAATAAATAAATAACAAACAAACTAAAATAAAACATTAATAAATAAACCAAACAATAAATAACCAATTATAAGAATTGGTTAAGCAACCAATTATAAAAAAAACAAAGAAGAAAGATATATTTAAATATGCTTGGCTCGTCCGCTAGCTCCCGCCATCATCGCAGGGTTGCCAGGTTGGCCTATTTTCGGGCCAAATATTTCCAAATTTGGCCCTTTTCTTGCGAGATACCTAAATTTGCCCTTTTTGAAATTGGTTAACCTTATATGCTATATTTTCGGCCTTTTTCTACTATTAGGTTTGCCTTTTAAAGTTGCAGTTAGGCTTTTCTCATTTGGAAAACCTGGCAACACTGCATCATCTCCCCCTCTCCCCAGTCCCTCACTACCAGTGCAGTACCAAAGATGGCGTCAACACCTCGGCTCATTATTTAGTTCTTTCTCCTTAATTCCCGACGGAACCGGAACCATCTGGCTTTTACCTGAAGGGGGGATGTTAAGGGGGAGATCCTACGAGGTAGGAGAGAAGGGGGAATCGAAGGGCA